>NC_133389.1:71228313-71507887 GCF_047511655.1 Castor canadensis
ACGCTGCTTATCTCCACAATGAGAACTGTGATTTGCAGGAAGTATTCCTTTCAAAAAGTAACTCAATTCTCCCAGGGAAACAATGTGCTAAGGGATCCTTCAAGTAACATAGATGGTTTTCTTTGGAGAGATACATGTCTTTCTTCAAGTTAGTTGAATTGTCCTACTTGGAGCAAACAGAACCTACTTCCCCCTTGAAATATCTAGTTGTAGGAAGTATTCCTTTGAAAAACTAACTCAATTCTCACAGGGAAACCATGTGCTAGATGCTCCTGCTTCTAACCCAAAGGGTTCTCTTTCAAGGGATACATGTGTTTTGTCAACTTCTCTGTATAGGCCTCTTTGGAAGAAGATGAGGCTTTTTCCACCTTGAAAACTGTAATTTGCGGGAAACATTTCTTTCCAAAACTAACTCAGTTCTCCTAGGGAAACAATGTGCTAGATGTTCCTGCTTCTACAACACATGAGTTTCTTTCAAGAGATACATGCGTTTCTTCATCTCAGTTGAATAGGCTTATTTGGAACTACATGAGCTTTACTCCACTTTGAAAACCATCATTTGCAGGATGGATAGTTTTTGAAAAGTAACTCAGTTCTCACAGGGAAACAATGCACTAGATGCTCATTCTTTTCACTCTGAAGGTTTTCTTCCACAGATACACATATTTCATCACTTAGCTGAATAGGCCATTTTGGATCAAAGTTATCTCCACCTTGAAAACTATGATTGGCTTAAGTATGACTTTGAAAAACTAACTCAATTCTCATACCGAAACAAGTATTTGATTCAGGAAGCTTCTAACATGGATGCATTTCTTCTGAGAGATACATGTATTCCTTCACTCATGTCATAGGCCTATTCAGAGCAAACAGAGACTATCTCCACCTTGAAAACGGTGATTTGCATGATGTACTTCTCTCAAAACCTAACTCAATACTCACAGGGAAAGAAAGTGTTACATGCTCCAGCTAGTAACGTAGATGGTTTCCTTTGGAAAGATACATGTATTTCTTCAACTCACTTGCATAGGCCTGTTTTGAGCAACCTGAGCCTATCTCCATGACGAAACATCTAAGTTGCAAGAAGTATTCCTTTCCAAAACTAACTTGGTTTTCACAGGGACATAATGCACTAAATGCTCCACCTTCTAAAATAGATGCTTTTCTTTAGAGATATACATGTGTTTCTTTGAACAGAGCTGAATAGGACTATTTGGAGCAAATGGAGCCTATCTCCATCTTGGAAAGTATGACTTGCATGAAGTGCTCCTTTCAAAAACTAACTCAGTTCTCACAGGGAAACATAGTACTACACGCTGCACCTACTAATGCAGATGGTATTCTTTGGAGAGATACGTGTGTTACTTTATCTCTGCTGAAGAGGCGTGTTTTTAGAAATCATAGCCTATCTCCACCTTGAAACACCTAAGTTCCCAAAAGCAATTTTTCAAAATCTAACTAAATTCTCACATGGAGGAAATGTTCTAGATGCTCCTGCTTCTAACACAGGTGGTTTTCGTTGGAGAAATGCCTGTGTGTCCTCAACTCAGATGAATAGGCTTATTTGGTTGTCCACTTTCAAAACCCACATTGAAGGAAGTATTCCTTTCAAAAAGTAACTCAACTCTCACAGTGAAACAATGTGCTAGATGCTCCGGCTTCTAGCCCTGATGGATTTCTTTCGAGAGATACATGTGTTTCTTCAACTTAGCTGAATAGGCCTATTTGGTTCACATGAGCCTTTCTCCACCATGAAAACAATGTTTTCCAGGAAACATTCCTTTCGAAAACTAACTCAATTCGCCCAGGGAATCAATCTGCAACATGCTGCATCTTCAAACATCAATAGCTTCTCTGGACAGATTCATGAGATTCCACAACTCAGCTGACTACTCCTTATTGGAAGAAAATGAACCATTCTCCAACATGAAAACTACATTTGCAGGGTGTATTCCTTTCCAACACTTACTCACTTCTCATAGGGAATCAATCTGCCACAAGCTGCAGCTTCTAACATAAATAGTTTTCTTCAGAGAGATACATGTCTTTCTTTACTTCAGCAGAATAAGCTCCTTTAGAGCAACAGGAGGCTTACTCCACCTTGAAAACTATGATTTATAGGAAGTATTTCTTTCAAAAACTAACTCAATTCTCCCAGTGAACAACGAACTAGATGCTCCTGCTTCTAACACAGTTACTTTTCTCTCAGGATATACATGGGCTTCTTCAACTCAGCTGAATAGGCCTACTTGGAGCAACATAAGCCTTCCTCCACCTTGAAAACTGTGATTTGCAGGAAGTATTCCTTTCCAAAACGAACTCAACTCCCACAGAGAAACAATGTACTAGATGCTGCAGCTTCGAACATAGATGGCTTTCTTTGGAGAGATACATTTCTTCAACTCAGCTGAATAAGCCTATTTGGAATGAAGAGAGCTTATCACCACTTTGAAAACCCCACGTTGCAGGAAGTATTCCTTTCCAAAAGTAACTCAACTCTCACAGGGAAAGTATGTGCTAGGTGCTCCTGCTTCTAACACTGATGGTTGTTTTTGGACAGTTGAATGTGCTTCTTAAACTCAGCTGAATAGGCCTATCTGGAACAAAATGATCTTTTCCCCTCCTTTAAAAGTCTGATTTGCAGGAAGTATTACTTTCAAATCTAACTCATCCCTCACAGGGAAACACTGTGCTGGAGGCTGCGGTTTATAACACGCATGGATTTCTTTGGAGAAATACATGTGTTTCTTCATCTCAGCTGAAGAGGCCTATTTGGAACAAAATAAGCCTTTTTACACCATGAAATCTATGATTTGTAGGAGCTATTCCTTTCAAAAAGTAACTCAGCTCTCACAGAGAAACAATGTGCTACCTGCTGCAGCTTCTAACATTGATGGTTTTCTTTTGCGGGGTACATGTGTTTCTTGCACTCAGCTGAACATTCCTCTTTGGAGCAAACAGAGCCTATCTCCACCTTGAGAACTATGATTTTCAATAAGCACTCCGTTCCAAAACTAGCTGAATTCTCACAGGGGAAAACTGTTCTAGATGATCCTGCTTCTACCACTGATGCTTGTCTTTGGACAGATACTTGTGTTTCTTTCAACTCAGCTGAACAGGCCTATTTGGAACGAACAGAGTCCACCACCATTTTCAAAAACACACCTTGCAGGAAATATTCCTTTCAAAAACTAACTCATTTCTCACAGGGAAACAATGTACTAGATTCGGCAGCTTCCAGCATAGATTATTTCCTTGGGAGTGATTCTTGTTTTTGTTCAACTTAGCTGAATTAGGCCTATTGGAGCAAACGTTTCCATTCTCCAACAAGAAAGTGTGATTTGCAGGAGATATTCCTTTCAGAAACTAATTCCATTCTCACAGGGAAACAATGTGCTAGATTCTCCTGCTTCTAACACAGATCGTAGACCTTATAGAGTTACGTGTGTTTCTTCAACATAGCTCAATAGGCCTATTTGAAACAAAGAGAGCGTATCTACCCCTAGAAACGCCTAAGTTGAATGAATTATTCCTTTCAAAACTTAACTCAGTTCTCACAGTGAAACAAAGTGCTACATGTTGCAGCATCTAGCATAGATGATTTTCTTTGGAGAGGTACATGTGTTTCTTCAATTCAGCTTTTTAGGCCTATTTCGAGCAAACGCTGCTTATCTCCACAATGAGAACTGTGATTTGCAGGAAGTATTCCTTTCAAAAAGTAACTCAATTCTCCCAGGGAAACAATGTGCTAAGGGATCCTTCAAGTAACATAGATGGTTTTCTTTGGAGAGATACATGTCTTTCTTCAAGTTAGTTGAATTGTCCTACTTGGAGCAAACAGAACCTACTTCCCCCTTGAAATATCTAGTTGTAGGAAGTATTCCCTTGAAAAACTAACTCAATTCTCACAGGGAAACCATGTGCTAGATGCTCCTGCTTCTAACCCAAAGGGTTCTCTTTCAAGGGATACATGTGTTTTGTCAACTTCTCTGTATAGGCCTCTTTGGAAGAAGATGAGGCTTTTTCCACCTTGAAAACTGTAATTTGCGGGAAACATTTCTTTCCAAAACTAACTCAGTTCTCCTAGGGAAACAATGTGCTAGATGTTCCTGCTTCTACAACACATGAGTTTCTTTCAAGAGATACATGCGTTTCTTCATCTCAGTTGAATAGGCTTATTTGGAACTACATGAGCTTTACTCCACTTTGAAAACCATCATTTGCAGGATGGATAGTTTTTGAAAAGTAACTCAGTTCTCACAGGGAAACAATGCACTAGATGCTCATTCTTTTCACTCTGAAGGTTTTCTTCCACAGATACACATATTTCATCACTTAGCTGAATAGGCCTTTTTGGATCAAAGTTATCTCCACCTTGAAAACTATGATTGGCTTAAGTATGACTTTGAAAAACTAACTCAATTCTCATACCGAAACAAGTATTTGATTCAGGAAGCTTCTAACATGGATGCATTTCTTCTGAGAGATACATGTATTCCTTCACTCATGTCATAGGCCTATTCAGAGCAAACAGAGACTATCTCCACCTTGAAAACGGTGATTTGCATGATGTACTTCTCTCAAAACCTAACTCAATACTCACAGGGAAAGAAAGTGTTACATGCTCCAGCTAGTAACGTAGATGGTTTCCTTTGGAAAGATACATGTATTTCTTCAACTCACTTGCATAGGCCTGTTTTGAGCAACCTGAGCCTATCTCCATGACGAAACATCTAAGTTGCAAGAAGTATTCCTTTCCAAAACTAACTTGGTTTTCACAGGGACATAATGCACTAAATGCTCCACCTTCTAAAATAGATGCTTTTCTTTAGAGATATACATGTGTTTCTTTGAACAGAGCTGAATAGGACTATTTGGAGCAAATGGAGCCTATCTCCATCTTGGAAAGTATGACTTGCATGAAGTGCTCCTTTCAAAAACTAACTCAGTTCTCACAGGGAAACATAGTACTACACGCTGCACCTACTAATGCAGATGGTATTCTTTGGAGAGATACGTGTGTTACTTTATCTCTGCTGAAGAGGCGTGTTTTTAGAAATCAGAGTCTATCTCCACCTTGAAACACCTAAGTTCCCAAAAGCAATTTTTCAAAATCTAACTAAATTCTCACATGGAGGAAATGTTCTAGATGCTCCTGCTTCTAACACAGGTGGTTTTCGTTGGAGAGATGCCTGTGTGTCCTCAACTCAGATGAATAGGCTTATTTGGTTGTCCACTTTCAAAACCCACATTGAAGGAAGTATTCCTTTCAAAAAGTAACTCAACTCTCACAGTGAAACAATGTGCTAGATGCTCCGGCTTCTAGCCCTGATGGATTTCTTTCGAGAGATACATGTGTTTCTTCAACTTAGCTGAATAGGCCTATTTGGTTCACATGAGCCTTTCTCCACCATGAAAACAATGTTTTCCAGGAAACATTCCTTTCGAAAACTAACTCAATTCGCCCAGGGAATCAATCTGCAACATGCTGCATCTTCGAACATCAATAGCTTCTCTGGACAGATTCATGAGATTCCACAACTCAGCTGACTACTCCTTATTGGAAGAAAATGAACCATTCTCCAACATGAAAACTACATTTGCAGGGTGTATTCCTTTCCAACACTTACTCACTTCTCATAGGGAATCAATCTGCCACAAGCTGCAGCTTCTAACATAAATAGTTTTCTTCAGAGAGATACATGTCTTTCTTTACTTCAGCAGAATAAGCTCCTTTAGAGCAACAGGAGGCTTACTCCACCTTGAAAACTATGATTTATAGGAAGTATTTCTTTCAAAAACTAACTCAATTCTCACAGTGAACAACGAACTAGATGCTCCTGCTTCTAACACAGTTACTTTTCTCTCAGGATATACATGGGCTTCTTCAACTCAGCTGAATAGGCCTACTTGGAGCAACATAAGCCTTCCTCCACCTTGAAAACTGTGATTTGCATTAAGTATTCCTTTCCAAAACGAACTCAACTCCCACAGAGAAACAATGTACTAGGTGCTGCAGCTTCGAACATAGATGGCTTTCTTTGGAGAGATACATTTCTTCAACTGAGCTGAATAAGCCTATTTGGAATGAAGAGAGCTTATCACCACTTTGAAAACCCCACGTTGCAGGAAGTATTCCTTTCCAAAAGTAACTCAACTCTCACAGGGAAAGTATGTGCTAGGTGCTCCTGCTTCTAACACTGATGGTTGTTTTTGGACAGTTGAATGTGCTTCTTAAACTCAGCTGAATAGGCCTATCTGGAACAAAATGATCTTTTCGCCACCTTTAAAAGTCTGATTTGCAGGAAGTATTACTTTCAAATCTAACTCATCCCTCACAGGGAAACACTGTGCTGGAGGCTGCGGTTTATAACACGCATGGATTTCTTTGGAGAGATACATGTGTTTCTTCATCTCAGCTGAAGAGGCCTATTTGGAACAAAATAAGCCTTTTTACACCATGAAATCTATGATTTGTAGGAGCTATTCCTTTCAAAAAGTAACTCAGCTCTCACAGAGAAACAATGTGCTACCTGCTGCAGCTTCTAACATTGATGGTTTTCTTTTGCGGGGTACATGTGTTTCTTGCACTCAGCTGAACATTCCTCTTTGGAGCAAACAGAGCCTATCTCCACCTTGAGAACTATGATTTTCAATAAGCACTCCGTTCCAAAACTAGCTGAATTCTCACAGGGGAAAACTGTTCTAGATGATCCTGCTTCTACCACTGATGCTTGTCTTTGTACAGATACTTGTGTTTCTTTCAACTCAGCTGAACAGGCCTATTTGGAACGAACAGAGTCCACCACCAGTTTCAAAAACACACCTTGCAGGAAATATTCCTTTCAAAAACTAACTCATTTCTCACAGGGAAACAATGTACTAGATTCGGCAGCTTCCAGCATAGATTATTTCCTTGGGAGTGATTCTTGTTTTTGTTCAACTTAGCTGAATTAGGCCTATTGGAGCAAACGTTTCCATTCTCCAACAGGAAAGTGTGATTTGCAGGAGATATTCCTTTCACAAACTAATTCCATTCTCACAGGGAAACAATGTGCTAGATTCTCCTGCTTCTAACACAGATCGTAGACCTTATAGAGTTACGTGTGTTTCTTCAACATAGCTCAATAGGCCTATTTGAAACAAAGAGAGCGTATCTACCCCTAGAAACGCCTAAGTTGAATGAATTATTCCTTTCAAAACTTAACTCAGTTCTCACAGTGAAACAAAGTGCTACATGTTGCAGCATCTAGCATAGATGATTTTCTTTGGAGAGGTACATGTGTTTCTCCAATTCAGCTTTTTAGGCCTATTTCGAGCAAACGCTGCTTATCTCCACAATGAGAACTGTGATTTGCAGGAAGTATTCCTTTCAAAATGTAACTCAATTCTCCCAGGGAAACAATGTGCTAAGGGATCCTTCAAGTAACATAGATGGTTTTCTTTGGAGAGATACATGTCTTTCTTCAAGTTAGTTGAATTGTACTACTTGGAGCAAACAGAACCTACTTCCCCCTTGAAATATCTAGTTGTAGGAAGTATTCCTTTGAAAAACTAACTCAATTCTCACAGGGAAACCATGTGCTAGATGCTCCTGCTTCTAACCCAAAGGGTTCTCTTTCAAGGGATACATGTGTTTTGTCAACTTCTCTGTATAGGCCTCTTTGGAAGAAGATGAGGCTTTTTCCACCTTGAAAACTGTAATTTGCGGGAAACATTTCTTTCCAAAACTAACTCAGTTCTCCTAGGGAAACAATGTGCTAGATGTTCCTGCTTCTACAACACATGAGTTTCTTTCAAGAGATACATGCGTTTCTTCATCTCAGTTGAATAGGCTTATTTGGAACTACATGAGCTTTACTCCACTTTGAAAACCATCATTTGCAGGATGGATAGTTTTTGAAAAGTAACTCAGTTCTCACAGGGAAACAATGCACTAGATGCTCATTCTCTTCACTCTGAAGGTTTTCTTCCACAGATACACATATTTCATCACTTAGCTGAATAGGCCTTTTTGGATCAAAGTTATCTCCACCTTGAAAACTATGATTGGCTTAAGTATGACTTTGAAAAACTAACTCAATTCTCATACCGAAACAAGTATTTGATTCAGGAAGCTTCTAACATGGATGCATTTCTTCTGAGAGATACATGTATTCCTTCACTCATGTCATAGGCCTATTCAGAGCAAACAGAGACTATCTCCACCTTGAAAACGGTGATTTGCATGATGTACTTCTCTCAAAACCTAACTCAATACTCACAGGGAAAGAAAGTGTTACATGCTCCAGCTAGTATCGTAGATGGTTTCCTTTGGAAAGATACATGTATTTCTTCAACTCACTTGCATAGGCCTGTTTTGAGCAACCTGAGCCTATCTCCATGACGAAACATCTAAGTTGCAAGAAGTATTCCTTTCCAAAACTAACTTGGTTTTCACAGGGACATAATGCACTAAATGCTCCACCTTCTAAAATAGATGCTTTTCTTTAGAGATATACATGTGTTTCTTTGAACAGAGCTGAATAGGACTATTTGGAGCAAATGGAGCCTATCTCCATCTTGGAAAGTATGACTTGCATGAAGTGCTCCTTTCAAAAACTAACTCAGTTCTCACAGGGAAACATAGTACTACACGCTGCACCTACTAATGCAGATGGTATTCTTTGGAGAGATACGTGTGTTACTTTATCTCTGCTGAAGAGGCGTGTTTTTAGAAATCAGAGCCTATCTCCACCTTGAAACACCTAAGTTCCCAAAAGCAATTTTTCAAAATCTAACTAAATTCTCACATGGAGGAAATGTTCTAGATGCTCCTGCTTCTAACACAGGTGGTTTTCGTTGGAGAGATGCCTGTGTGTCCTCAACTCAGATGAATAGGCTTATTTGGTTGTCCACTTTCAAAACCCACATTGAAGGAAGTATTCCTTTCAAAAAGTAACTCAACTCTCACAGTGAAACAATGTGCTAGATGCTCCGGCTTCTAGCCCTGATGGATTTCTTTCGAGAGATACATGTGTTTCTTCAACTTAGCTGAATAGGCCTATTTGGTTCACATGAGCCTTTCTCCACCATGAAAACAATGTTTTCCAGGAAACATTCCTTTCGAAAACTAACTCAATTCGCCCAGGGAATCAATCTGCAACATGCTGCATCTTCGAACATCAATAGCTTCTCTGGACAGATTCATGAGATTCCACAACTCAGCTGACTACTCCTTATTGGAAGAAAATGAACCATTCTCCAACATGAAAACTACATTTGCAGGGTGTATTCCTTTCCAACACTTACTCACTTCTCATAGGGAATCAATCTGCCACAAGCTGCAGCTTCTAACATAAATAGTTTTCTTCAGAGAGATACATGTCTTTCTTTACTTCAGCAGAATAAGCTCCTTTAGAGCAACAGGAGGCTTACTCCACCTTGAAAACTATGATTTATAGGAAGTATTTCTTTCAAAAACTAACTCAATTCTCCCAGTGAACAACGAACTAGATGCTCCTGCTTCTAACACAGTTACTTTTCTCTCAGGATATACATGGGCTTCTTCAACTCAGCTGAATAGGCCTACTTGGAGCAACATAAGCCTTCCTCCACCTTGAAAACTGTGATTTGCAGGAAGTATTCCTTTCCAAAACGAACTCAACTCCCACAGAGAAACAATGTACTAGATGCTGCAGCTTCGAACATAGATGGCTTTCTTTGGAGAGATACATTTCTTCAACTCAGCTGAATAAGCCTATTTGGAATGAAGAGAGCTTATCACCACTTTGAAAACCCCACGTTGCAGGAAGTATTCCTTTCCAAAAGTAACTCAACTCTCACAGGGAAAGTATGTGCTAGGTGCTCCTGCTTCTAACACTGATGGTTGTTTTTGGACAGTTGAATGTGCTTCTTAAACTCAGCTGAATAGGCCTATCTGGAACAAAATGATCTTTTCCCCACCTTTAAAAGTCTGATTTGCAGGAAGTATTACTTTCAAATCTAACTCATCCGTCACAGGGAAACACTGTGCTGGAGGCTGCGGTTTATAACACGCATGGATTTCTTTGGAGAGATACATGTGTTTCTTCATCTCAGCTGAAGAGGCCTATTTGGAACAAAATAAGCCTTTTTACACCATGAAATCTATGATTTGTAGGAGCTATTCCTTTCAAAAAGTAACTCAGCTCTCACAGAGAAACAATGTGCTACCTGCTGCAGCTTCTAACATTGATGGTTTTCTTTTGCGGGGTACATGTGTTTCTTGCACTCAGCTGAACATTCCTCTTTGGAGCAAACAGAGCCTATCTCCACCTTGAGAACTATGATTTTCAATAAGCACTCCGTTCCAAAACTAGCTGAATTCTCACAGGGGAAAACTGTTCTAGATGATCCTGCTTCTACCACTGATGCTTGTCTTTGGACAGATACTTGTGTTTCTTTCAACTCAGCTGAACAGGCCTATTTGGAACGAACAGAGTCCACCACCAGTTTCAAAAACACACCTTGCAGGAAATATTCCTTTCAAAAACTAACTCATTTCTCACAGGGAAACAATGTACTAGATTCGGCAGCTTCCAGCATAGATTATTTCCTTGGGAGTGATTCTTGTTTTTGTTCAACTTAGCTGAATTAGGCCTATTGGAGCAAACGTTTCCATTCTCCAACAAGAAAGTGTGATTTGCAGGAGATATTCCTTTCACAAACTAATTCCATTCTCACAGGGAAACAATGTGCTAGATTCTCCTGCTTCTAACACAGATCGTAGACCTTATAGAGTTACGTGTGTTTCTTCAACATAGCTCAATAGGCCTATTTGAAACAAAGAGAGCGTATCTACCCCTAGAAACGCCTAAGTTGAATGAATTATTCCTTTCAAAACTTAACTCAGTTCTCACAGTGAAACAAAGTGCTACATGTTGCAGCATCTAGCATAGATGATTTTCTTTGGAGAGGTACATGTGTTTCTTCAATTCAGCTTTTTAGGCCTATTTCGAGCAAACGCTGCTTATCTCCACAATGAGAACTGTGATTTGCAGGAAGTATTCCTTTCAAAAAGTAACTCAATTCTCCCAGGGAAACAATGTGCTAAGGGATCCTTCAAGTAACATAGATGGTTTTCTTTGGAGAGATACATGTCTTTCTTCAAGTTAGTTGAATTGTCCTACTTGGAGCAAACAGAACCTACTTCCCCCTTGAAATATCTAGTTGTAGGAAGTATTCCTTTGAAAAACTAACTCAATTCTCACAGGGAAACCATGTGCTAGATGCTCCTGCTTCTAACCCAAAGGGTTCTCTTTCAAGGGATACATGTGTTTTGTCAACTTCTCTGTATAGGCCTCTTTGGAAGAAGATGAGGCTTTTTCCACCTTGAAAACTGTAATTTGCGGGAAACATTTCTTTCCAAAACTAACTCAGTTCTCCTAGGGAAACAATGTGCTAGATGTTCCTGCTTCTACAACACATGAGTTTCTTTCAAGAGATACATGCGTTTCTTCATCTCAGTTGAATAGGCTTATTTGGAACTACATGAGCTTTACTCCACTTTGAAAACCATCATTTGCAGGATGGATAGTTTTTGAAAAGTAACTCAGTTCTCACAGGGAAACAATGCACTAGATGCTCATTCTTTTCACTCTGAAGGTTTTCTTCCACAGATACACATATTTCATCACTTAGCTGAATAGGCCATTTTGGATCAAAGTTATCTCCACCTTGAAAACTATGATTGGCTTAAGTATGACTTTGAAAAACTAACTCAATTCTCATACCGAAACAAGTATTTGATTCAGGAAGCTTCTAACATGGATGCATTTCTTCTGAGAGATACATGTATTCCTTCACTCATGTCATAGGCCTATTCAGAGCAAACAGAGACTATCTCCACCTTGAAAACGGTGATTTGCATGATGTACTTCTCTCAAAACCTAACTCAATACTCACAGGGAAAGAAAGTGTTACATGCTCCAGCTAGTAACGTAGATGGTTTCCTTTGGAAAGATACATGTATTTCTTCAACTCACTTGCATAGGCCTGTTTTGAGCAACCTGAGCCTGTCTCCATGACGAAACATCTAAGTTGCAAGAAGTATTCCTTTCCAAAACTAACTTGGTTTTCACAGGGACATAATGCACTAAATGCTCCACCTTCTAAAATAGATGCTTTTCTTTAGAGATATACATGTGTTTCTTTGAACAGAGCTGAATAGGACTATTTGGAGCAAATGGAGCCTATCTCCATCTTGGAAAGTATGACTTGCATGAAGTGCTCCTTTCAAAAACTAACTCAGTTCTCACAGGGAAACATAGTACTACACGCTGCACCTACTAATGCAGATGGTATTCTTTGGAGAGATACGTGTGTTACTTTATCTCTGCTGAAGAGGCGTGTTTTTAGAAATCAGAGCCTATCTCCACCTTGAAACACCTAAGTTCCCAAAAGCAATTTTTCAAAATCTAACTAAATTCTCACATGGAGGAAATGTTCTAGATGCTCCTGCTTCTAACACAGGTGGTTTTCGTTGGAGAGATGCCTGTGTGTCCTCAACTCAGATGAATAGGCTTATTTGGTTGTCCACTTTCAAAACCCACATTGAAGGAAGTATTCCTTTCAAAAAGTAACTCAACTCTCACAGTGAAACAATGTGCTAGATGCTCCGGCTTCTAGCCCTGATGGATTTCTTTCGAGAGATACATGTGTTTCTTCAACTTAGCTGAATAGGCCTATTTGGTTCACATGAGCCTTTCTCCACCATGAAAACAATGTTTTCCAGGAAACATTCCTTTCGAAAACTAACTCAATTCGCCCAGGGAATCAATCTGCAACATGCTGCATCTTCGAACATCAATAGCTTCTCTGGACAGATTCATGAGATTCCACAACTCAGCTGACTACTCCTTATTGGAAGAAAATGAACCATTCTCCAACATGAAAACTACATTTGCAGGGTGTATTCCTTTCCAACACTTACTCACTTCTCATAGGGAATCAATCTGCCACAAGCTGCAGCTTCTAACATAAATAGTTTTCTTCAGAGAGATACATGTCTTTCTTTACTTCAGCAGAATAAGCTCCTTTAGAGCAACAGGAGGCTTACTCCACCTTGAAAACTATGATTTATAGGAAGTATTTCTTTCAAAAACTAACTCAATTCTCCCAGTGAACAACGAACTAGATGCTCCTGCTTCTAACACAGTTACTTTTCTCTCAGGATATACATGGGCTTCTTCAACTCAGCTGAATAGGCCTACTTGGAGCAACATAAGCCTTCCTCCACCTTGAAAACTGTGATTTGCAGGAAGTATTCCTTTCCAAAACGAACTCAACTCCCACAGAGAAACAATGTACTAGATGCTGCAGCTTCGAACATAGATGGCTTTCTTTGGAGAGATACATTTCTTCAACTCAGCTGAATAAGCCTATTTGGAATGAAGAGAGCTTATCACCACTTTGAAAACCCCACGTTGCAGGAAGTATTCCTTTCCAAAAGTAACTCAACTCTCACAGGGAAAGTATGTGCTAGGTGCTCCTGCTTCTAACACTGATGGTTGTTTTTGGACAGTTGAATGTGCTTCTTAAACTCAGCTGAATAGGCCTATCTGGAACAAAATGATCTTTTCCCCACCTTTAAAAGTCTGATTTGCAGGAAGTATTACTTTCAAATCTAACTCATCCCTCACAGGGAAACACTGTGCTGGAGGCTGCGGTTTATAACACGCATGGATTTCTTTGGAGAGATACATGTGTTTCTTCATCTCAGCTGAAGAGGCCTATTTGGAACAAAATAAGCCTTTTTACACCATGAAATCTATGATTTGTAGGAGCTATTCCTTTCAAAAAGTAACTCAGCTCTCACAGAGAAACAATGTGCTACCTGCTGCAGCTTCTAACATTGATGGTTTTCTTTTGCGGGGTACATGTGTTTCTTGCACTCAGCTGAACATTCCTCTTTGGAGCAAACAGAGCCTATCTCCACCTTGAGAACTATGATTTTCAATAAGCACTCCGTTCCAAAACTAGCTGAATTCTCACAGGGGAAAACTGTTCTAGATGATCCTGCTTCTACCACTGATGCTTGTCTTTGGACAGATACTTGTGTTTCTTTCAACTCAGCTGAACAGGCCTATTTGGAACGAACAGAGTCCACCACCAGTTTCAAAAACACACCTTGCAGGAAATATTCCTTTCAAAAACTAACTCATTTCTCACAGGGAAACAATGTACTAGATTCGGCAGCTTCCAGCATAGATTATTTCCTTGGGAGTGATTCTTGTTTTTGTTCAACTTAGCTGAATTAGGCCTATTGCAGCAAACGTTTCCATTCTCCAACAGGAAAGTGTGATTTGCAGGAGATATTCCTTTCACAAACTAATTCCATTCTCACAGGGAAACAATGTGCTAGATTCTCCTGCTTCTAACACAGATCGTAGACCTTATAGAGTTACGTGTGTTTCTTCAACATAGCTCAATAGGCCTATTTGAAACAAAGAGAGCGTATCTACCCCTAGAAACGCCTAAGTTGAATGAATTATTCCTTTCAAAACTTAACTCAGTTCTCACAGTGAAACAAAGTGCTACATGTTGCAGCATCTAGCATAGATGATTTTCTTTGGAGAGGTACATGTGTTTCTTCAATTCAGCTTTTTAGGCCTATTTCGAGCAAACGCTGCTTATCTCCACAATGAGAACTGTGATTTGCAGGAAGTATTCCTTTCAAAAAGTAACTCAATTCTCCCAGGGAAACAATGTGCTAAGGGATCCTTCAAGTAACATAGATGGTTTTCTTTGGAGAGATACATGTCTTTCTTCAAGTTAGTTGAATTGTCCTACTTGGAGCAAACAGAACCTACTTCAGCCTTGAAATATCTAGTTGTAGGAAGTATTCCTTTGATAAACTAACTCAATTCTCACAGGGAAACCATGTGCTAGATGCTCCTGCTTCTAACCCAAAGGGTTCTCTTTCAAGGGATACATGTGTTTTGTCAACTTCTCTGTATAGGCTTCTTTGGAAGAAGATGAGGCTTTTTCCACCTTGAAAACTGTAATTTGCGGGAAACATTTCTTTCCAAAACTAACTCAGTTCTCCTAGGGAAACAATGTGCTAGATGTTCCTGCTTCTACAACACATGAGTTTCTTTCAAGAGATACATGCGTTTCTTCATCTCAGTTGAATAGGCTTATTTGGAACTACATGAGCTTTACTCCACTTTGAAAACCATCATTTGCAGGATGGATAGTTTTTGAAAAGTAACTCAGTTCTCACAGGGAAACAATGCACTAGATGCTCATTCTTTTCACTCTGAAGGTTTTCTTCCACAGATACACATATTTCATCACTTAGCTGAATAGGCCTTTTTGGATCAAAGTTATCTCCACCTTGAAAACTATGATTGGCTTAAGTATGACTTTGAAAAACTAACTCAATTCTCATACCGAAACAAGTATTTGATTCAGGAAGCTTCTAACATGGATGCATTTCTTCTGAGAGATACATGTATTCCTTCACTCATGTCATAGGCCTATTCAGAGCAAACAGAGACTATCTCCACCTTGAAAACGGTGATTTGCATGATGTACTTCTCTCAAAACCTAACTCAATACTCACAGGGAAAGAAAGTGTTACATGCTCCAGCTAGTAACGTAGATGGTTTCCTTTGGAAAGATACATGTATTTCTTCAACTCACTTGCATAGGCCTGTTTTGAGCAACCTGAGCCTATCTCCATGACGAAACATCTAAGTTGCAAGAAGTATTCCTTTCCAAAACTAACTTGGTTTTCACAGGGACATAATGCACTAAATGCTCCACCTTCTAAAATAGATGCTTTTCTTTAGAGATATACATGTGTTTCTTTGAACAGAGCTGAATAGGACTATTTGGAGCAAAGGGAGCCTATGTCCATCTTGGAAACTATGACTTGCATGAAGTGTTCCTTTCAAAAACTAACTCAGTTCTCACAGGGAAACATAGTACTACACGCTGCACCTACTAATGCAGATGGTATTCTTTGGAGAGATACGTGTGTTACTTTATCTCTGCTGAAGAGGCGTGTTTTTAGAAAACAGAGCCTATCTCCACCTTGAAACACCTAAGTTCCCAAAAGCAATTTTTCAAAATCTAACTAAATTCTCACATGGAGGAAATGTTCTAGATGCTCCTGCTTCTAACACAGATGGTTTTCGTTGAAAAGATGCCTGTGTGTCCTCAACTCAGATGAATAGGCTTATTTGGTTGTCCACTTTCAAAACCCACATTGAAGGAAGTATTCCTTTCAAAAAGTAACTCAACTCTCACAGTGAAACAATGTGCTAGATGCTCCGGCTTCTAGCCCTGATGGATTTCTTTCGAGAGATACATGTGTTTCTTCAACTTAGCTGAATAGGCCTATTTGGTTCACATGAGCCTTTCTCCACCATGAAAACAATGTTTTCCAGGAAACATTCCTTTCGAAAACTAACTCAATTCGCCCAGGGAATCAATCTGCAACATGCTGCATCTTCGAACATCAATAGCTTCTCTGGACAGATTCATGAGATTCCACAACTCAGCTGACTACTCCTTATTGGAAGAAAATGAACCATTCTCCAACATGAAAACTACATTTGCAGGGTGTATTCCTTTCCAACACTTACTCACTTCTCATAGGGAATCAATCTGCCACAAGCTGCAGCTTCTAACATAAATAGTTTTCTTCAGAGAGATACATGTCTTTCTTTACTTCAGCAGAATAAGCTCCTTTAGAGCAACAGGAGGCTTACTCCACCTTGAAAACTATGATTTATAGGAAGTATTTCTTTCAAAAACTAACTCAATTCTCACAGTGAACAACGAGCTAGATGCTCCTGCTTCTAACACAGTTACTTTTCTCTCAGGATATACATGGGCTTCTTCAACTCAGCTGAATAGGCCTACTTGGAGCAACATAAGCCTTCCTCCACCTTGAAAACTGTGATTTGCAGGAAGTATTCCTTTCCAAAACGAACTCAACTCCCACAGAGAAACAATGTACTAGATGCTGCAGCTTCGAACATAGATGGCTTTCTTTGGAGAGATACATTTCTTCAACTCAGCTGAATAAGCCTATTTGGAATGAAGAGAGCTTATCACCACTTTGAAAACCCCACGTTGCAGGAAGTATTCCTTTCCAAAAGTAACTCAACTCTCACAGGGAAAGTATGTGCTAGGTGCTCCTGCTTCTAACACTGATGGTTGTTTTTGGACAGTTGAATGTGCTTCTTAAACTCAGCTGAATAGGCCTATCTGGAACAAAATGATCTTTTCCCCACCTTTAAAAGTCTGATTTGCAGGAAGTATTACTTTCAAATCTAACTCATCCCTCACAGGGAAACACTGTGCTGGAGGCTGCGGTTTATAACACACATGGATTTCTTTGGAGAGATACATGTGTTTCTTCATCTCAGCTGAAGAGGCCTATTTGGAACAAAATAAGCCTTTTTACACCATGAAATCTATGATTTGTAGGAGCTATTCCTTTCAAAAAGTAACTCAGCTCTCACAGAGAAACAATGTGCTACCTGCTGCAGCTTCTAACATTGATGGTTTTCTTTTGCGGGGTACATGTGTTTCTTGCACTCAGCTGAACATTCCTCTTTGGAGCAAACAGAGCCTATCTCCACCTTGAGAACTATGATTTTCAATAAGCACTCCGTTCCAAAACTAGCTGAATTCTCACAGGGGAAAACTGTTCTAGATGATCCTGCTTCTACCACTGATGCTTGTCTTTGGACAGATACTTGTGTTTCTTTCAACTCAGCTGAACAGGCCTATTTGGAACGAACAGAGTCCACCACCAGTTTCAAAAACACACCTTGCAGGAAATATTCCTTTCAAAAACTAACTCATTTCTCACAGGGAAACAATGTACTAGATTCGGCAGCTTCCAGCATAGATTATTTCCTTGGGAGTGATTCTTGTTTTTGTTCAACTTAGCTGAATTAGGCCTATTGGAGCAAATGTTTCCATTCTCCAACAGGAAAGTGTGATTTGCAGGAGATATTCCTTTCACAAACTAATTCCATTCTCACAGGGAAACAATGTGCTAGATTCTCCTGCTTCTAACACAGATCGTAGACCTTATAGAGTTACGTGTGTTTCTTCAACATAGCTCAATAGGCCTATTTGAAACAAAGAGAGCGTATCTACCCCTAGAAACGCCTAAGTTGAATGAATTATTCCTTTCAAAACTTAACTCAGTTCTCACAGTGAAACAAAGTGCTACATGTTGCAGCATCTAGCATAGATGATTTTCTTTGGAGAGGTACATGTGTTTCTTCAATTCAGCTTTTTAGGCCTATTTCGAGCAAACGCTGCTTATCTCCACAATGAGAACTGTGATTTGCAGGAAGTATTCCTTTCAAAAAGTAACTCAATTCTCCCAGGGAAACAATGTGCTAAGGGATCCTTCAAGTAACATAGATGGATTTCTTTGGAGAGATACATGTCTTTCTTCAAGTTAGTTGAATTGTCCTACTTGGAGCAAACAGAACCTACTTCCCCCTTGAAATATCTAGTTGTAGGAAGTATTCCTTTGAAAAACTAACTCAATTCTCACAGGGAAACCATGTGCTAGATGCTCCTGCTTCTAACCCAAAGGGTTCTCTTTCAAGGGATACATGTGTTTTGTCAACTTCTCTGTATAGGCCTCTTTGGAAGAAGATGAGGCTTTTTCCACCTTGAAAACTGTAATTTGCGGGAAACATTTCTTTCCAAAACTAACTCAGTTCTCCTAGGGAAACAATGTGCTAGATGTTCCTGCTTCTACAACACATGAGTTTCTTTCAAGAGATACATGCGTTTCTTCATCTCAGTTGAATAGGCTTATTTGGAACTACATGAGCTTTACTCCACTTTGAAAACCATCATTTGCAGGATGGATAGTTTTTGAAAAGTAACTCAGTTCTCACAGGGAAACAATGCACTAGATGCTCATTCTTTTCACTCTGAAGGTTTTCTTCCACAGATACACATATTTCATCACTTAGCTGAATAGGCCTTTTTGGATCAAAGTTATCTCCACCTTGAAAACTATGATTGGCTTAAGTATGACTTTGAAAAACTAACTCAATTCTCATACCGAAACAAGTATTTGATTCAGGAAGCTTCTAACATGGATGCATTTCTTCTGAGAGATACATGTATTCCTTCACTCATGTCATAGGCCTATTCAGAGCAAACAAAGACTATCTCCACCTTGAAAACGGTGATTTGCATGATGTACTTCTCTCAAAACCTAACTCAATACTCACAGGGAAAGAAAGTGTTACATGCTCCAGCTAGTAACGTAGATGGTTTCCTTTGGAAAGATACATGTATTTCTTCAACTCACTTGCATAGGCCTGTTTTGAGCAACCTGAGCCTATCTCCATGACGAAACATCTAAGTTGCAAGAAGTATTCCTTTCCAAAACTAACTTGGTTTTCACAGGGACATAATGCACTAAATGCTCCACCTTCTAAAATAGATGCTTTTCTTTAGAGATATACATGTGTTTCTTTGAACAGAGCTGAATAGGACTATTTGGAGCAAATGGAGCCTATGTCCATCTTGGAAACTATGACTTGCATGAAGTTTTCCTTTCAAAAACTAACTCAGTTCTCACAGGGAAACATAGTACTACACGCTGCACCTACTAATGCAGATGGTATTCTTTGGAGAGATACGTGTGTTACTTTATCTCTGCTGAAGAGGCGTGTTTTTAGAAAACAGAGCCTATCTCCACCTTGAAACACCTAAGTTCCCAAAAGCAATTTTTCAAAATCTAACTAAATTCTCACATGGAGGAAATGTTCTAGATGCTCCTGCTTCTAACACAGATGGTTTTCGTTGAAAAGATGCCTGTGTGTCCTCAACTCAGATGAATAGGCTTATTTGGTTGTCCACTTTCAAAACCCACATTGAAGGAAGTATTCCTTTCAAAAAGTAACTCAACTCTCACAGTGAAACAATGTGCTAGATGCTCCGGCTTCTAGCCCTGATGGATTTCTTTCGAGAGATACATGTGTTTCTTCAACTTAGCTGAATAGGCCTATTTGGTTCACATGAGCCTTTCTCCACCATGAAAACAATGTTTTCCAGGAAACATTCCTTTCGAAAACTAACTCAATTCGCCCAGGGAATCAATCTGCAACATGCTGCATCTTCGAACATCAATAGCTTCTCTGGACAGATTCATGAGATTCCACAACTCAGCTGACTACTCCTTATTGGAAGAAAATGAACCATTCTCCAACATGAAAACTACATTTGCAGGGTGTATTCCTTTCCAACACTTACTCACTTCTCATAGGGAATCAATCTGCCACAAGCTGCAGCTTCTAACGTAAATAGTTTTCTTCAGAGAGATACATGTCTTTCTTTACTTCAGCAGAATAAGCTCCTTTAGAGCAACAGGAGGCTTACTCCACCTTGAAAACTATGATTTATAGGAAGTATTTCTTTCAAAAACTAACTCAATTCTCACAGTGAACAACGAACTAGATGCTCCTGCTTCTAACACAGTTACTTTTCTCTCAGGATATACATGGGCTTCTTCAACTCAGCTGAATAGGCCTACTTGGAGCAACATAAGCCTTCCTCCACCTTGAAAACTGTGATTTGCAGGAAGTATTCCTTTCCAAAACGAACTCAACTCCCACAGAGAAACAATGTACTAGATGCTGCAGCTTCGAACATAGATGGCTTTCTTTGGAGAGATACATTTCTTCAACTCAGCTGAATAAGCCTATTTGGAATGAAGAGAGCTTATCACCACTTTGAAAACTCCACGTTGCAGGAAGTATTCCTTTACAAAAGTAACTCAACTCTCACAGGGAAAGTATGTGCTAGGTGCTCCTGCTTCTAACACTGATGGTTGTTTTTGGACAGTTGAATGTGCTTCCTAAACTCAGCTGAATAGGCCTATCTGGAACAAAATGATCTTTTCCCCACCTTTAAAAGTCTGATTTGCAGGAAGTATTACTTTCAAATCTAACTCATCCCTCACAGGGAAACACTGTGCTGGAGGCTGCGGTTTATAACACGCATGGATTTCTTTGGAGAGATACATGTGTTTCTTCATCTCAGCTGAAGAGGCCTATTTGGAACAAAATAAGCCTTTTTACACCATGAAATCTATGATTTGTAGGAGCTATTCCTTTCAAAAAGTAACTCAGCTCTCACAGAGAAACAATGTGCTACCTGCTGCAGCTTCTAACATTGATGGTTTTCTTTTGCGGGGTACATGTGTTTCTTGCACTCAGCTGAACATTCCTCTTTGGAGCAAACAGAGCCTATCTCCACCTTGAGAACTATGATTTTCAATAAGCACTCCGTTCCAAAACTAGCTGAATTCTCACAGGGGAAAACTGTTCTAGATGATCCTGCTTCTACCACTGATGCTTGTCTTTGGACAGATACTTGTGTTTCTTTCAACTCAGCTGAACAGGCCTATTTGGAACGAACAGAGTCCACCACCAGTTTCAAAAACACACCTTGCAGGAAATATTCCTTTCAAAAACTAACTCATTTCTCACAGGGAAACAATGTACTAGATTCGGCAGCTTCCAGCATAGATTATTTCCTTGGGAGTGATTCTTGTTTTTGTTCAACTTAGCTGAATTAGGCCTATTGGAGCAAACGTTTCCATTCTCCAACAGGAAAGTGTGATTTGCAGGAGATATTCCTTTCACAAACTAATTCCATTCTCACAGGGAAACAATGTGCTAGATTCTCCTGCTTCTAACACAGATCGTAGACCTTATAGAGTTACGTGTGTTTCTTCAACATAGCTCAATAGGCCTATTTGAAACAAAGAGAGCGTATCTACCCCTAGAAACGCCTAAGTTGAATGAATTATTCCTTTCAAAACTTAACTCAGTTCTCACAGTGAAACAAAGTGCTACATGTTGCAGCATCTAGCATAGATGATTTTCTTTGGAGAGGTACATGTGTTTCTTCAATTCAGCTTTTTAGGCCTATTTCGAGCAAACGCTGCTTATCTCCACAATGAGAACTGTGATTTGCAGGAAGTATTCCTTTCAAAAAGTAACTCAATTCTCCCAGGGAAACAATGTGCTAAGGGATCCTTCAAGTAACATAGATGGTTTTCTTTGGAGAGATACATGTCTTTCTTCAAGTTAGTTGAATTGTCCTACTTGGAGCAAACAGAACCTACTTCAGCCTTGAAATATCTAGTTGTAGGAAGTATTCCTTTGATAAACTAACTCAATTCTCACAGGGAAACCATGTGCTAGATGCTCCTGCTTCTAACCCAAAGGGTTCTCTTTCAAGGGATACATGTGTTTTGTCAACTTCTCTGTATAGGCTTCTTTGGAAGAAGATGAGGCTTTTTCCACCTTGAAAACTGTAATTTGCGGGAAACATTTCTTTCCAAAACTAACTCAGTTCTCCTAGGGAAACAATGTGCTAGATGTTCCTGCTTCTACAACACATGAGTTTCTTTCAAGAGATACATGCGTTTCTTCATCTCAGTTGAATAGGCTTATTTGGAACTACATGAGCTTTACTCCACTTTGAAAACCATCATTTGCAGGATGGATAGTTTTTGAAAAGTAACTCAGTTCTCACAGGGAAACAATGCACTAGATGCTCATTCTTTTCACTCTGAAGGTTTTCTTCCACAGATACACATATTTCATCACTTAGCTGAATAGGCCTTTTTGGATCAAAGTTATCTCCACCTTGAAAACTATGATTGGCTTAAGTATGACTTTGAAAAACTAACTCAATTCTCATACCGAAACAAGTATTTGATTCAGGAAGCTTCTAACATGGATGCATTTCTTCTGAGAGATACATGTATTCCTTCACTCATGTCATAGGCCTATTCAGAGCAAACAGAGACTATCTCCACCTTGAAAACGGTGATTTGCATGATGTACTTCTCTCAAAACCTAACTCAATACTCACAGGGAAAGAAAGTGTTACATGCTCCAGCTAGTAACGTAGATGGTTTCCTTTGGAAAGATACATGTATTTCTTCAACTCACTTGCATAGGCCTGTTTTGAGCAACCTGAGCCTATCTCCATGACGAAACATCTAAGTTGCAAGAAGTATTCCTTTCCAAAACTAACTTGGTTTTCACAGGGACATAATGCACTAAATGCTCCACCTTCTAAAATAGATGCTTTTCTTTAGAGATATACATGAGTTTCTTTGAACAGAGCTGAATAGGACTATTTGGAGCAAAGGGAGCCTATGTCCATCTTGGAAACTATGACTTGCATGAAGTGTTCCTTTCAAAAACTAACTCAGTTCTCACAGGGAAACATAGTACTACACGCTGCACCTACTAATGCAGATGGTATTCTTTGGAGAGATACGTGTGTTACTTTATCTCTGCTGAAGAGGCGTGTTTTTAGAAAACAGAGCCTATCTCCACCTTGAAACACCTAAGTTCCCAAAAGCAATTTTTCAAAATCTAACTAAATTCTCACATGGAGGAAATGTTCTAGATGCTCCTGCTTCTAACACAGATGGTTTTCGTTGAAAGATGCCTGTGTGTCCTCAACTCAGATGAATAGGCTTATTTGGTTATCCACTTTCAAAACCCACATTGAAGGAAGTATTCCTTTCAAAAAGTAACTCAACTCTCACAGTGAAACAATGTGCTAGATGCTCCGGCTTCTAGCCCTGATGGATTTCTTTCGAGAGATACATGTGTTTCTTCAACTTAGCTGAATAGGCCTATTTGGTTCACATGAGCCTTTCTCCACCATGAAAACAATGTTTTCCAGGAAACATTCCTTTCGAAAACTAACTCAATTCGCCCAGGGAATCAATCTGCAACATGCTGCATCTTCGAACATCAATAGCTTCTCTGGACAGATTCATGAGATTCCACAACTCAGCTGACTACTCCTTATTGGAAGAAAATGAACCATTCTCCAACATGAAAACTACATTTGCAGGGTGTATTCCTTTCCAACACTTACTCACTTCTCATAGGGAATCAATCTGCCACAAGCTGCAGCTTCTAACATAAATAGTTTTCTTCAGAGAGATACATGTCTTTCTTTACTTCAGCAGAATAAGCTCCTTTAGAGCAACAGGAGGCTTACTCCACCTTGAAAACTATGATTTATAGGAAGTATTTCTTTCAAAAACTAACTCAATTCTCACAGTGAACAACGAGCTAGATGCTCCTGCTTCTAACACAGTTACTTTTCTCTCAGGATATACATGGGCTTCTTCAACTCAGCTGAATAGGCCTACTTGGAGCAACATAAGCCTTCCTCCACCTTGAAAACTGTGATTTGCAGGAAGTATTCCTTTCCAAAACGAACTCAACTCCCACAGAGAAACAATGTACTAGATGCTGCAGCTTCGAACATAGATGGCTTTCTTTGGAGAGATACATTTCTTCAACTCAGCTGAATAAGCCTATTTGGAATGAAGAGAGCTTATCACCACTTTGAAAACCCCACGTTGCAGGAAGTATTCCTTTCCAAAAGTAACTCAACTCTCACAGGGAAAGTATGTGCTAGGTGCTCCTGCTTCTAACACTGATGGTTGTTTTTGGACAGTTGAATGTGCTTCTTAAACTCAGCTGAATAGGCCTATCTGGAACAAAATGATCTTTTCCCCACCTTTAAAAGTCTGATTTGCAGGAAGTATTACTTTCAAATCTAACTCATCCCTCACAGGGAAACACTGTGCTGGAGGCTGCGGTTTATAACACACATGGATTTCTTTGGAGAGATACATGTGTTTCTTCATCTCAGCTGAAGAGGCCTATTTGGAACAAAATAAGCCTTTTTACACCATGAAATCTATGATTTGTAGGAGCTATTCCTTTCAAAAAGTAACTCAGCTCTCACAGCGAAACAATGTGCTACCTGCTGCAGCTTCTAACATTGATGGTTTTCTTTTGCGGGGTACATGTGTTTCTTGCACTCAGCTGAACATTCCTCTTTGGAGCAAACAGAGCCTATCTCCACCTTGAGAACTATGATTTTCAATAAGCACTCCATTCCAAAACTAGCTGAATTCTCACAGGGGAAAACTGTTCTAGATGATCCTGCTTCTACCACTGATGCTTGTCTTTGGACAGATACTTGTGTTTCTTTCAACTCAGCTGAACAGGCCTATTTGGAACGAACAGAGTCCACCACCAGTTTCAAAAACACACCTTGCAGGAAATATTCCTTTCAAAAACTAACTCATTTCTCACAGAGAAACAATGTACTAGATTCGGCAGCTTCCAGCATACATTATTTCCTTGGGAGTGATTCTTGTTTTTGTTCAACTTAGCTGAATTAGGCCTATTGCAGCAAACGTTTCCATTCTCCAACAGGAAAGTGTGATTTGCAGGAGATATTCCTTTCACAAACTAATTCCATTCTCACGGGGAAACAATGTGCTAGATTCTCCTGCTTCTAACACAGATCGTAGACCTTATAGAGTTACGTGTGTTTCTTCAACATAGCTCAATAGGCCTATTTGAAACAAAGAGAGCGTATCTACCCCTAGAAACGCCTAAGTTGAATGAATTATTCCTTTCAAAACTTAACTCAGTTCTCACAGTGAAACAAAGTGCTACATGTTGCAGCATCTAGCATAGATGATTTTCTTTGGAGAGGTACATGTGTTTCTTCAATTCAGCTTTTTAGGCCTATTTCGAGCAAACGCTGCTTATCTCCACAATGAGAACTGTGATTTGCAGGAAGTATTCCTTTCAAAAAGTAACTCAATTCTCCCAGGGAAACAATGTGCTAAGGGATCCTTCAAGTAACATAGATGGTTTTCTTTGGAGAGATACATGTCTTTCTTCAAGTTAGTTGAATTGTCCTACTTGGAGCAAACAGAACCTACTTCCCCCTTGAAATATCTAGTTGTAGGAAGTATTCCTTTGAAAAACTAACTCAATTCTCACAGGGAAACCATGTGCTAGATGCTCCTGCTTCTAACCCAAAGGGTTCTCTTTCAAGGGATACATGTGTTTTGTCAACTTCTCTGTATAGGCCTCTTTGGAAGAAGATGAGGCTTTTTCCACCTTGAAAACTGTAATTTGCGGGAAACATTTCTTTCCAAAACTAACTCAGTTCTCCTAGGGAAACAATGTGCTAGATGTTCCTGCTTCTACAACACATGAGTTTCTTTCAAGAGATACATGCGTTTCTTCATCTCAGTTGAATAGGCTTATTTGGAACTACATGAGCTTTACTCCACTTTGAAAACCATCATTTGCAGGATGGATAGTTTTTGAAAAGTAACTCAGTTCTCACAGGGAAACAATGCACTAGATGCTCATTCTTTTCACTCTGAAGGTTTTCTTCCACAGATACACATATTTCATCACTTAGCTGAATAGGCCTTTTTGGATCAAAGTTATCTCCACCTTGAAAACTATGATTGGCTTAAGTATGACTTTGAAAAACTAACTCAATTCTCATACCGAAACAAGTATTTGATTCAGGAAGCTTCTAACATGGATGCATTTCTTCTGAGAGATACATGTATTCCTTCACTCATGTCATAGGCCTATTCAGAGCAAACAGAGACTATCTCCACCTTGAAAACGGTGATTTGCATGATGTACTTCTCTCAAAACCTAACTCAATACTCACAGGGAAAGTGTTACATGCTCCAGCTAGTAACGTAGATGGTTTCCTTTGGAAAGATACATGTATTTCTTCAACTCACTTGCATAGGCCTGTTTTGAGCAACCTGAGCCTATCTCCATGACGAAACATCTAAGTTGCAAGAAGTATTCCTTTCCAAAACTAACTTGGTTTTCACAGGGACATAATGCACTAAATGCTCCACCTTCTAAAATAGATGCTTTTCTTTAGAGATATACATGTGTTTCTTTGAACAGAGCTGAATAGGACTATTTGGAGCAAATGGAGCCTATCTCCATCTTGGAAAGTATGACTTGCATGAAGTGCTCCTTTCAAAAACTAACTCAGTTCTCACAGGGAAACATAGTACTACACGCTGCACCTACTAATGCAGATGGTATTCTTTGGAGAGATACGTGTGTTACTTTATCTCTGCTGAAGAGGCGTGTTTTTAGAAATCAGAGCCTATCTCCACCTTGAAACACCTAAGTTCCCAAAAGCAATTTTTCAAAATCTAACTAAATTCTCACATGGAGGAAATGTTCTAGATGCTCCTGCTTCTAACACAGGTGGTTTTCGTTGGAGAGATGCCTGTGTGTCCTCAACTCAGATGAATAGGCTTATTTGGTTGTCCACTTTCAAAACCCACATTGAAGGAAGTATTCCTTTCAAAAAGTAACTCAACTCTCACAGTGAAACAATGTGCTAGATGCTCCGGCTTCTAGCCCTGATGGATTTCTTTCGAGAGATACATGTGTTTCTTCAACTTAGCTGAATAGGCCTATTTGGTTCACATGAGCCTTTCTCCACCATGAAAACAATGTTTTCCAGGAAACATTCCTTTCGAAAACTAACTCAATTCGCCCAGGGAATCAATCTGCAACATGCTGCATCTTCGAACATCAATAGCTTCTCTGGACAGATTCATGAGATTCCACAACTCAGCTGACTACTCCTTATTGGAAGAAAATGAACCATTCTCCAACATGAAAACTACATTTGCAGGGTGTATTCCTTTCCAACACTTACTCACTTCTCATAGGGAATCAATCTGCCACAAGCTGCAGCTTCTAACATAAATAGTTTTCTTCAGAGAGATACATGTCTTTCTTTACTTCAGCAGAATAAGCTCCTTTAGAGCAACAGGAGGCTTACTCCACCTTGAAAACTATGATTTATAGGAAGTATTTCTTTCAAAAACTAACTCAATTCTCACAGTGAACAACGAACTAGATGCTCCTGCTTCTAACACAGTTACTTTTCTCTCAGGATATACATGGGCTTCTTCAACTCAGCTGAATAGGCCTACTTGGAGCAACATAAGCCTTCCTCCACCTTGAAAACTGTGATTTGCATTAAGTATTCCTTTCCAAAACGAACTCAACTCCCACAGAGAAACAATGTACTAGATGCTGCAGCTTCGAACATAGATGGCTTTCTTTGGAGAGATACATTTCTTCAACTGAGCTGAATAAGCCTATTTGGAATGAAGAGAGCTTATCACCACTTTGAAAACCCCACGTTGCAGGAAGTATTCCTTTCCAAAAGTAACTCAACTCTCACAGGGAAAGTATGTGCTAGGTGCTCCTGCTTCTAACACTGATGGTTGTTTTTGGACAGTTGAATGTGCTTCTTAAACTCAGCTGAATAGGCCTATCTGGAACAAAATGATCTTTTCCCCACCTTTAAAAGTCTGATTTGCAGGAAGTATTACTTTCAAATCTAACTCATCCCTCACAGGGAAACACTGTGCTGGAGGCTGCGGTTTATAACACGCATGGATTTCTTTGGAGAGATACATGTGTTTCTTCATCTCAGCTGAAGAGGCCTATTTGGAACAAAATAAGCCTTTTTACACCATGAAATCTATGATTTGTAGGAGCTATTCCTTTCAAAAAGTAACTCAGCTCTCACAGCGAAACAATGTGCTACCTGCTGCAGCTTCTAACATTGATGGTTTTCTTTTGCGGGGTACATGTGTTTCCTGCACTCAGCTGAACATTCCTCTTTGGAGCAAACAGAGCCTATCTCCACCTTGAGAACTATGATTTTCAATAAGCACTCCGTTCCAAAACTAGCTGAATTCTCACAGGGGAAAACTGTTCTAGATGATCCTGCTTCTACCACTGATGCTTGTCTTTGGACAGATACTTGTGTTTCTTTCAACTCAGCTGAACAGGCCTATTTGGAACGAACAGAGTCCACCACCAGTTTCAAAAACACACCTTGCAGGAAATATTCCTTTCAAAAACTAACTCATTTCTCACAGGGAAACAATGTACTAGATTCGGCAGCTTCCAGCATAGATTATTTCCTTGGGAGTGATTCTTGTTTTTGTTCAACTTAGCTGAATTAGGCCTATTGGAGCAAACGTTTCCATTCTCCAACAGGAAAGTGTGATTTGCAGGAGATATTCCTTTCACAAACTAATTCCATTCTCACAGGGAAACAATGTGCTAGATTCTCCTGCTTCTAACACAGATCGTAGACCTTATAGAGTTACGTGTGTTTCTTCAACATAGCTCAATAGGCCTATTTGAAACAAAGAGAGCGTATCTACCCCTAGAAACGCCTAAGTTGAATGAATTATTCCTTTCAAAACTTAACTCAGTTCTCACAGTGAAACAAAGTGCTACATGTTGCAGCATCTAGCATAGATGATTTTCTTTGGAGAGGTACATGTGTTTCTTCAATTCAGCTTTTTAGGCCTATTTCGAGCAAACGCTGCTTATCTCCACAATGAGAACTGTGATTTGCAGGAAGTATTCCTTTCAAAAAGTAACTCAATTCTCCCAGGGAAACAATGTGCTAAGGGATCCTTCAAGTAACATAGATGGTTTTCTTTGGAGAGATACATGTCTTTCTTCAAGTTAGTTGAATTGTCCTACTTGGAGCAAACAGAACCTACTTCCCCCTTGAAATATCTAGTTGTAGGAAGTATTCCTTTGAAAAACTAACTCAATTCTCACAGGGAAACCATGTGCTAGATGCTCCTGCTTCTAACCCAAAGGGTTCTCTTTCAAGGGATACATGTGTTTTGTCAACTTCTCTGTATAGGCCTCTTTGGAAGAAGATGAGGCTTTTTCCACCTTGAAAACTGTAATTTGCGGGAAACATTTCTTTCCAAAACTAACTCAGTTCTCCTAGGGAAACAATGTGCTAGATGTTCCTGCTTCTACAACACATGAGTTTCTTTCAAGAGATACATGCGTTTCTTCATCTCAGTTGAATAGGCTTATTTGGAACTACATGAGCTTTACTCCACTTTGAAAACCATCATTTGCAGGATGGATAGTTTTTGAAAAGTAACTCAGTTCTCACAGGGAAACAATGCACTAGATGCTCATTCTTTTCACTCTGAAGGTTTTCTTCCACAGATACACATATTTCATCACTTAGCTGAATAGGCCTTTTTGGATCAAAGTTATCTCCACCTTGAAAACTATGATTGGCTTAAGTATGACTTTGAAAAACTAACTCAATTCTCATACCGAAACAAGTATTTGATTCAGGAAGCTTCTAACATGGATGCATTTCTTCTGAGAGATACATGTATTCCTTCACTCATGTCATAGGCCTATTCAGAGCAAACAGAGACTATCTCCACCTTGAAAACGGTGATTTGCATGATGTACTTCTCTCAAAACCTAACTCAATACTCACAGGGAAAGAAAGTGTTACATGCTCCAGCTAGTAACGTAGATGGTTTCCTTTGGAAAGATACATGTATTTCTTCAACTCACTTGCATAGGCCTGTTTTGAGCAACCTGAGCCTATCTCCATGACGAAACATCTAAGTTGCAAGAAGTATTCCTTTCCAAAACTAACTTGGTTTTCACAGGGACATAATGCACTAAATGCTCCACCTTCTAAAATAGATGCTTTTCTTTAGAGATATACATGTGTTTCTTTGAACAGAGCTGAATAGGACTATTTGGAGCAAATGGAGCCTATCTCCATCTTGGAAAGTATGACTTGCATGAAGTGCTCCTTTCAAAAACTAACTCAGTTCTCACAGGGAAACATAGTACTACACGCTGCACCTACTAATGCAGATGGTATTCTTTGGAGAGATACGTGTGTTACTTTATCTCTGCTGAAGAGGCGTGTTTTTAGAAATCAGAGCCTATCTCCACCTTGAAACACCTAAGTTCCCAAAAGCAATTTTTCAAAATCTAACTAAATTCTCACATGGAGGAAATGTTCTAGATGCTCCTGCTTCTAACACAGGTGGTTTTCGTTGGAGAGATGCCTGTGTGTCCTCAACTCAGATGAATAGGCTTATTTGGTTGTCCACTTTCAAAACCCACATTGAAGGAAGTATTCCTTTCAAAAAGTAACTCAACTCTCACAGTGAAACAATGTGCTAGATGCTCCGGCTTCTAGCCCTGATGGATTTCTTTCGAGAGATACATGTGTTTCTTCAACTTAGCTGAATAGGCCTATTTGGTTCACATGAGCCTTTCTCCACCATGAAAACAATGTTTTCCAGGAAACATTCCTTTCGAAAACTAACTCAATTCGCCCAGGGAATCAATCTGCAACATGCTGCATCTTCGAACATCAATAGCTTCTCTGGACAGATTCATGAGATTCCACAACTCAGCTGACTACTCCTTATTGGAAGAAAATGAACCATTCTCCAACATGAAAACTACATTTGCAGGGTGTATTCCTTTCCAACACTTACTCACTTCTCATAGGGAATCAATCTGCCACAAGCTGCAGCTTCTAACATAAATAGTTTTCTTCAGAGAGATACATGTCTTTCTTTACTTCAGCAGAATAAGCTCCTTTAGAGCAACAGGAGGCTTACTCCACCTTGAAAACTATGATTTATAGGAAGTATTTCTTTCAAAAACTAACTCAATTCTCACAGTGAACAACGAACTAGATGCTCCTGCTTCTAACACAGTTACTTTTCTCTCAGGATATACATGGGCTTCTTCAACTCAGCTGAATAGGCCTACTTGGAGCAACATAAGCCTTCCTCCACCTTGAAAACTGTGATTTGCATTAAGTATTCCTTTCCAAAACGAACTCAACTCCCACAGAGAAACAATGTACTAGATGCTGCAGCTTCGAACATAGATGGCTTTCTTTGGAGAGATACATTTCTTCAACTGAGCTGAATAAGCCTATTTGGAATGAAGAGAGCTTATCACCACTTTGAAAACCCCACGTTGCAGGAAGTATTCCTTTCCAAAAGTAACTCAACTCTCACAGGGAAAGTATGTGCTAGGTGCTCCTGCTTCTAACACTGATGGTTGTTTTTGGACAGTTGAATGTGCTTCTTAAACTCAGCTGAATAGGCCTATCTGGAACAAAATGATCTTTTCCCCACCTTTAAAAGTCTGATTTGCAGGAAGTATTACTTTCAAATCTAACTCATCCCTCACAGGGAAACACTGTGCTGGAGGCTGCGGTTTATAACACGCATGGATTTCTTTGGAGAGATACATGTGTTTCTTCATCTCAGCTGAAGAGGCCTATTTGGAACAAAATAAGCCTTTTTACACCATGAAATCTATGATTTGTAGGAGCTATTCCTTTCAAAAAGTAACTCAGCTCTCACAGAGAAACAATGTGCTACCTGCTGCAGCTTCTAACATTGATGGTTTTCTTTTGCGGGGTACATGTGTTTCTTGCACTCAGCTGAACATTCCTCTTTGGAGCAAACAGAGCCTATCTCCACCTTGAGAACTATGATTTTCAATAAGCACTCCGTTCCAAAACTAGCTGAATTCTCACAGGGGAAAACTGTTCTAGATGATCCTGCTTCTACCACTGATGCTTGTCTTTGGACAGATACTTGTGTTTCTTTCAACTCAGCTGAACAGGCCTATTTGGAACGAACAGAGTCCACCACCAGTTTCAAAAACACACCTTGCAGGAAATATTCCTTTCAAAAACTAACTCATTTCTCACAGGGAAACAATGTACTAGATTCGGCAGCTTCCAGCATAGATTATTTCCTTGGGAGTGATTCTTGTTTTTGTTCAACTTAGCTGAATTAGGCCTATTGCAGCAAACGTTTCCATTCTCCAACAGGAAAGTGTGATTTGCAGGAGATATTCCTTTCACAAACTAATTCCATTCTCACAGGGAAACAATGTGCTAGATTCTCCTGCTTCTAACACAGATCGTACACCTTATAGAGTTACGTGTGTTTCTTCAACATAGCTCAATAGGCCTATTTGAAACAAAGAGAGCGTATCTACCCCTAGAAACGCCTAAGTTGAATGAATTATTCCTTTCAAAACTTAACTCAGTTCTCACAGTGAAACAAAGTGCTACATGTTGCAGCATCTAGCATAGATGATTTTCTTTGGAGAGGTACATGTGTTTCTTCAATTCAGCTTTTTAGGCCTATTTCGAGCAAACGCTGCTTATCTCCACAATGAGAACTGTGATTTGCAGGAAGTATTCCTTTCAAAAAGTAACTCAATTCTCCCAGGGAAACAATGTGCTAAGGGATCCTTCAAGTAACATAGATGGTTTTCTTTGGAGAGATACATGTCTTTCTTCAAGTTAGTTGAATTGTCCTACTTGGAGCAAACAGAACCTACTTCCCCCTTGAAATATCTAGTTGTAGGAAGTATTCCTTTGAAAAACTAACTCAATTCTCACAGGGAAACCATGTGCTAGATGCTCCTGCTTCTAACCCAAAGGGTTCTCTTTCAAGGGATACATGTGTTTTGTCAACTTCTCTGTATAGGCCTCTTTGGAAGAAGATGAGGCTTTTTCCACCTTGAAAACTGTAATTTGCGGGAAACATTTCTTTCCAAAACTAACTCAGTTCTCCTAGGGAAACAATGTGCTAGATGTTCCTGCTTCTACAACACATGAGTTTCTTTCAAGAGATACATGCGTTTCTTCATCTCAGTTGAATAGGCTTATTTGGAACTACATGAGCTTTACTCCACTTTGAAAACCATCATTTGCAGGATGGATAGTTTTTGAAAAGTAACTCAGTTCTCACAGGGAAACAATGCACTAGATGCTCATTCTTTTCACTCTGAAGGTTTTCTTCCACAGATACACATATTTCATCACTTAGCTGAATAGGCCTTTTTGGATCAAAGTTATCTCCACCTTGAAAACTATGATTGGCTTAAGTATGACTTTGAAAAACTAACTCAATTCTCATACCAAAACAAGTATTTGATTCAGGAAGCTTCTAACATGGATGCATTTCTTCTGAGAGATACATGTATTCCTTCACTCATGTCATAGGCCTATTCAGAGCAAACAGAGACTATCTCCACCTTGAAAACGGTGATTTGCATGATGTACTTCTCTCAAAACCTAACTCAATACTCACAGGGAAAGAAAGTGTTACATGCTCCAGCTAGTAACGTAGATGGTTTCCTTTGGAAAGATACATGTATTTCTTCAACTCACTTGCATAGGCCTGTTTTGAGCAACCTGAGCCTATCTCCATGACGAAACATCTAAGTTGCAAGAAGTATTCCTTTCCAAAACTAACTTGGTTTTCACAGGGACATAATGCACTAAATGCTCCACCTTCTAAAATAGATGCTTTTCTTTAGAGATATACATGTGTTTCTTTGAACAGAGCTGAATAGGACTATTTGGAGCAAATGGAGCCTATGTCCATCTTGGAAACTATGACTTGCATGAAGTGTTCCTTTCAAAAACTAACTCAGTTCTCACAGGGAAACATAGTACTACACACTGCACCTACTAATGCAGATGGTATTCTTTGGAGAGATACGTGTGTTACTTTATCTCTACTGAAGAGGCGTGTTTTTAGAAAACAGAGCCTATCTCCACCTTGAAACACCTAAGTTCCCAAAAGCAATTTTTCAAAATCTAACTAAATTCTCACATGGAGGAAATGTTCTAGATGCTCCTGCTTCTAACACAGGTGGTTTTCGTTGGAGAGATGCCTGTGTGTCCTCAACTCAGATGAATAGGCTTATTTGGTTGTCCACTTTCAAAACCCACATTGAAGGAAGTATTCCTTTCAAAAAGTAACTCAACTCTCACAGTGAAACAATGTGCTAGATGCTCCGGCTTCTAGCCCTGATGGATTTCTTTCGAGAGATACATGTGTTTCTTCAACTTAGCTGAATAGGCCTATTTGGTTCACATGAGCCTTTCTCCACCATGAAAACAATGTTTTCCAGGAAACATTCCTTTCGAAAACTAACTCAATTCGCCCAGGGAATCAATCTGCAACATGCTGCATCTTCGAACATCAATAGCTTCTCTGGACAGATTCATGAGATTCCACAACTCAGCTGACTACTCCTTATTGGAAGAAAATGAACCATTCTCCAACATGAAAACTACATTTGCAGGGTGTATTCCTTTCCAACACTTACTCACTTCTCATAGGGAATCAATCTGCCACAAGCTGCAGCTTCTAACATAAATAGTTTTCTTCAGAGAGATACATGTCTTTCTTTACTTCAGCAGAATAAGCTCCTTTAGAGCAACAGGAGGCTTACTCCACCTTGAAAACTATGATTTATAGGAAGTATTTCTTTCAAAAACTAACTCAATTCTCACAGTGAACAACGAGCTAGATGCTCCTGCTTCTAACACAGTTACTTTTCTCTCAGGATATACATGGGCTTCTTCAACTCAGCTGAATAGGCCTACTTGGAGCAACATAAGCCTTCCTCCACCTTGAAAACTGTGATTTGCATTAAGTATTCCTTTCCAAAACGAACTCAACTCCCACAGAGAAACAATGTACTAGATGCTGCAGCTTCGAACATAGATGGCTTTCTTTGGAGAGATACATTTCTTCAACTGAGCTGAATAAGCCTATTTGGAATGAAGAGAGCTTATCACCACTTTGAAAACCCCACGTTGCAGGAAGTATTCCTTTCCAAAAGTAACTCAACTCTCACAGGGAAAGTATGTGCTAGGTGCTCCTGCTTCTAACACTGATGGTTGTTTTTGGACAGTTGAATGTGCTTCTTAAACTCAGCTGAATAGGCCTATCTGGAACAAAATGATCTTTTCCCCACCTTTAAAAGTCTGATTTGCAGGAAGTATTACTTTCAAATCTAACTCATCCCTCACAGGGAAACACTGTGCTGGAGGCTGCGGTTTATAACACGCATGGATTTCTTTGGAGAGATACATGTGTTTCTTCATCTCAGCTGAAGAGGCCTATTTGGAACAAAATAAGCCTTTTTACACCATGAAATCTATGATTTGTAGGAGCTATTCCTTTCAAAAAGTAACTCAGCTCTCACAGAGAAACAATGTGCTACCTGCTGCAGCTTCTAACATTGATGGTTTTCTTTTGCGGGGTACATGTGTTTCTTGCACTCAGCTGAACATTCCTCTTTGGAGCAAACAGAGCCTATCTCCACCTTGAGAACTATGATTTTCAATAAGCACTCCGTTCCAAAACTAGCTGAATTCTCACAGGGGAAAACTGTTCTAGATGATCCTGCTTCTACCACTGATGCTTGTCTTTGGACAGATACTTGTGTTTCTTTCAACTCAGCTGAACAGGCCTATTTGGAACGAACAGAGTCCACCACCAGTTTCAAAAACACACCTTGCAGGAAATATTCCTTTCAAAAACTAACTCATTTCTCACAGGGAAACAATGTACTAGATTCGGCAGCTTCCAGCATAGATTATTTCCTTGGGAGTGATTCTTGTTTTTGTTCAACTTAGCTGAATTAGGCCTATTGCAGCAAACGTTTCCATTCTCCAACAGGAAAGTGTGATTTGCAGGAGATATTCCTTTCACAAACTAATTCCATTCTCACAGGGAAACAATGTGCTAGATTCTCCTGCTTCTAACACAGATCGTAGACCTTATAGAGTTACGTGTGTTTCTTCAACATAGCTCAATAGGCCTATTTGAAACAAAGAGAGCGTATCTACCCCTAGAAACGCCTAAGTTGAATGAATTATTCCTTTCAAAACTTACCTCAGTTCTCACAGTGAAACAAAGTGCTACATGTTGCAGCATCTAGCATAGATGATTTTCTTTGGAGAGGTACATGTGTTTCTTCAATTCAGCTTTTTAGGCCTATTTCGAGCAAACGCTGCTTATCTCCACAATGAGAACTGTGATTTGCAGGAAGTATTCCTTTCAAAAAGTAACTCAATTCTCCCAGGGAAACAATGTGCTAAGGGATCCTTCAAGTAACATAGATGGTTTTCTTTGGAGAGATACATGTCTTTCTTCAAGTTAGTTGAATTGTCCTACTTGGAGCAAACAGAACCTACTTCCCCCTTGAAATATCTAGTTGTAGGAAGTATTCCTTTGAAAAACTAACTCAATTCTCACAGGGAAACCATGTGCTAGATGCTCCTGCTTCTAACCCAAAGGGTTCTCTTTCAAGGGATACATGTGTTTTGTCAACTTCTCTGTATAGGCCTCTTTGGAAGAAGATGAGGCTTTTTCCACCTTGAAAACTGTAATTTGCGGGAAACATTTCTTTCCAAAACTAACTCAGTTCTTCTAGGGAAACAATGTGCTAGATGTTCCTGCTTCTACAACACATGAGTTTCTTTCAAGAGATACATGCGTTTCTTCATCTCAGTTGAATAGGCTTATTTGGAACTACATGAGCTTTACTCCACTTTGAAAACCATCATTTGCAGGATGGATAGTTTTTGAAAAGTAACTCAGTTCTCACAGGGAAACAATGCACTAGATGCTCATTCTTTTCACTCTGAAGGTTTTCTTCCACAGATACACATATTTCATCACTTAGCTGAATAGGCCTTTTTGGATCAAAGTTATCTCCACCTTGAAAACTATGATTGGCTTAAGTATGACTTTGAAAAACTAACTCAATTCTCATACCGAAACAAGTATTTGATTCAGGAAGCTTCTAACATGGATGCATTTCTTCTGAGAGATACATGTATTCCTTCACTCATGTCATAGGCCTATTCAGAGCAAACAGAGACTATCTCCACCTTGAAAACGGTGATTTGCATGATGTACTTCTCTCAAAACCTAACTCAATACTCACAGGGAAAGAAAGTGTTACATGCTCCAGCTAGTAACGTAGATGGTTTCCTTTGCAAAGATACATGTATTTCTTCAACTCACTTGCATAGGCCTGTTTTGAGCAACCTGAGCCTGTCTCCATGACGAAACATCTAAGTTGCAAGAAGTATTCCTTTCCAAAACTAACTTGGTTTTCACAGGGACATAATGCACTAAATGCTCCACCTTCTAAAATAGATGCTTTTCTTTAGAGATATACATGTGTTTCTTTGAACAGAGCTGAATAGGACTATTTGGAGCAAATGGAGCCTATGTCCATCTTGGAAACTATGACTTGCATGAAGTGTTCCTTTCAAAAACTAACTCAGTTCTCACAGGGAAACATAGTACTACACACTGCACCTACTAATGCAGATGGTATTCTTTGGAGAGATACGTGTGTTACTTTATCTCTACTGAAGAGGCGTGTTTTTAGAAAACAGAGCCTATCTCCACCTTGAAACACCTAAGTTCCCAAAAGCAATTTTTCAAAATCTAACTAAATTCTCACATGGAGGAAATGTTCTAGATGCTCCTGCTTCTAACACAGGTGGTTTTCGTTGGAGAGATGCCTGTGTGTCCTCAACTCAGATGAATAGGCTTATTTGGTTGTCCACTTTCAAAACCCACATTGAAGGAAGTATTCCTTTCAAAAAGTAACTCAACTCTCACAGTGAAACAATGTGCTAGATGCTCCGGCTTCTAGCCCTGATGGATTTCTTTCGAGAGATACATGTGTTTCTTCAACTTAGCTGAATAGGCCTATTTGGTTCACATGAGCCTTTCTCCACCATGAAAACAATGTTTTCCAGGAAACATTCCTTTCGAAAACTAACTCAATTCGCCCAGGGAATCAATCTGCAACATGCTGCATCTTCGAACATCAATAGCTTCTCTGGACAGATTCATGAGATTCCACAACTCAGCTGACTACTCCTTATTGGAAGAAAATGAACCATTCTCCAACATGAAAACTACATTTGCAGGGTGTATTCCTTTCCAACACTTACTCACTTCTCATAGGGAATCAATCTGCCACAAGCTGCAGCTTCTAACATAAATAGTTTTCTTCAGAGAGATACATGTCTTTCTTTACTTCAGCAGAATAAGCTCCTTTAGAGCAACAGGAGGCTTACTCCACCTTGAAAACTATGATTTATAGGAAGTATTTCTTTCAAAAACTAACTCAATTCTCACAGTGAACAACGAGCTAGATGCTCCTGCTTCTAACACAGTTACTTTTCTCTCAGGATATACATGGGCTTCTTCAACTCAGCTGAATAGGCCTACTTGGAGCAACATAAGCCTTCCTCCACCTTGAAAACTGTGATTTGCAGGAAGTATTCCTTTCCAAAACGAACTCAACTCCCACAGAGAAACAATGTACTAGATGCTGCAGCTTCGAACATAGATGGCTTTCTTTGGAGAGATACATTTCTTCAACTGAGCTGAATAAGCCTATTTGGAATGAAGAGAGCTTATCACCACTTTGAAAACCCCACGTTGCAGGAAGTATTCCTTTCCAAAAGTAACTCAACTCTCACAGGGAAAGTATGTGCTAGGTGCTCCTGCTTCTAACACTGATGGTTGTTTTTGGACAGTTGAATGTGCTTCTTAAACTCAGCTGAATAGGCCTATCTGGAACAAAATGATCTTTTCCCCACCTTTAAAAGTCTGATTTGCAGGAAGTATTACTTTCAAATCTAACTCATCCCTCACAGGGAAACACTGTGCTGGAGGCTGCGGTTTATAACACGCATGGATTTCTTTGGAGAGATACATGTGTTTCTTCATCTCAGCTGAAGAGGCCTATTTGGAACAAAATAAGCCTTTTTACACCATGAAATCTATGATTTGTAGGAGCTATTCCTTTCAAAAAGTAACTCAGCTCTCACAGAGAAACAATGTGCTACCTGCTGCAGCTTCTAACATTGATGGTTTTCTTTTGCGGGGTACATGTGTTTCTTGCACTCAGCTGAACATTCCTCTTTGGAGCAAACAGAGCCTATCTCCACCTTGAGAACTATGATTTTCAATAAGCACTCCGTTCCAAAACTAGCTGAATTCTCACAGGGGAAAACTGTTCTAGATGATCCTGCTTCTACCACTGATGCTTGTCTTTGGACAGATACTTGTGTTTCTTTCAACTCAGCTGAACAGGCCTATTTGGAACGAACAGAGTCCACCACCAGTTTCAAAAACACACCTTGCAGGAAATATTCCTTTCAAAAACTAACTCATTTCTCACAGGGAAACAATGTACTAGATTCGGCAGCTTCCAGCATACATTATTTCCTTGGGAGTGATTCTTGTTTTTGTTCAACTTAGCTGAATTAGGCCTATTGCAGCAAACGTTTCCATTCTCCAACAGGAAAGTGTGATTTGTAGGAGATATTCCTTTCACAAACTAATTCCATTCTCACAGGGAAACAATGTGCTAGATTCTCCTGCTTCTAACACAGATCGTAGACCTTATAGAGTTACGTGTGTTTCTTCAACATAGCTCAATAGGCCTATTTGAAACAAAGAGAGCGTATCTACCCCTAGAAACGCCTAAGTTGAATGAATTATTCCTTTCAAAACTTAACTCAGTTCTCACAGTGAAACAAAGTGCTACATGTTGCAGCATCTAGCATAGATGATTTTCTTTGGAGAGGTACATGTGTTTCTTCAATTCAGCTTTTTAGGCCTATTTCGAGCAAACGCTGCTTATCTCCACAATGAGAACTGTGATTTGCAGGAAGTATTCCTTTCAAAAAGTAACTCAATTCTCCCAGGGAAACAATGTGCTAAGGGATCCTTCAAGTAACATAGATGGTTTTCTTTGGAGAGATACATGTCTTTCTTCAAGTTAGTTGAATTGTCCTACTTGGAGCAAACAGAACCTACTTCCCCCTTGAAATATCTAGTTGTAGGAAGTATTCCTTTGAAAAACTAACTCAATTCTCACAGGGAAACCATGTGCTAGATGCTCCTGCTTCTAACCCAAAGGGTTCTCTTTCAAGGGATACATGTGTTTTGTCAACTTCTCTGTATAGGCCTCTTTGGAAGAAGATGAGGCTTTTTCCACCTTGAAAACTGTAATTTGCGGGAAACATTTCTTTCCAAAACTAACTCAGTTCTCCTAGGGAAACAATGTGCTAGATGTTCCTGCTTCTACAACACATGAGTTTCTTTCAAGAGATACATGCGTTTCTTCATCTCAGTTGAATAGGCTTATTTGGAACTACATGAGCTTTACTCCACTTTGAAAACCATCATTTGCAGGATGGATAGTTTTTGAAAAGTAACTCAGTTCTCACAGGGAAACAATGCACTAGATGCTCATTCTTTTCACTCTGAAGGTTTTCTTCCACAGATACACATATTTCATCACTTAGCTGAATAGGCCTTTTTGGATCAAAGTTATCTCCACCTTGAAAACTATGATTGGCTTAAGTATGACTTTGAAAAACTAACTCAATTCTCATACCGAAACAAGTATTTGATTCAGGAAGCTTCTAACATGGATGCATTTCTTCTGAGAGATACATGTATTCCTTCACTCATGTCATAGGCCTATTCAGAGCAAACAGAGACTATCTCCACCTTGAAAACGGTGATTTGCATGATGTACTTCTCTCAAAACCTAACTCAATACTCACAGGGAAAGAAAGTGTTACATGCTCCAGCTAGTAACGTAGATGGTTTCCTTTGCAAAGATACATGTATTTCTTCAACTCACTTGCATAGGCCTGTTTTGAGCAACCTGAGCCTGTCTCCATGACGAAACATCTAAGTTGCAAGAAGTATTCCTTTCCAAAACTAACTTGGTTTTCACAGGGACATAATGCACTAAATGCTCCACCTTCTAAAATAGATGCTTTTCTTTAGAGATATACATGTGTTTCTTTGAACAGAGCTGAATAGGACTATTTGGAGCAAAGGGAGCCTATGTCCATCTTGGAAACTATGACTTGCATGAAGTGTTCCTTTCAAAAACTAACTCAGTTCTCACAGGGAAACATAGTACTACACACTGCACCTACTAATGCAGATGGTATTCTTTGGAGAGATACGTGTGTTACTTTATCTCTACTGAAGAGGCGTGTTTTTAGAAAACAGAGCCTATCTCCACCTTGAAACACCTAAGTTCCCAAAAGCAATTTTTCAAAATCTAACTAAATTCTCACATGGAGGAAATGTTCTAGATGCTCCTGCTTCTAACACAGATGGTTTTCGTTGGAGAGATGCCTGTGTGTCCTCAACTCAGATGAATAGGCTTATTTCGTTGTCCACTTTCAAAACCCACATTGAAGGAAGTATTCCTTTCAAAAAGTAACTCAACTCTCACAGTGAAACAATGTGCTAGATGCTCCGGCTTCTAGCCCTGATGGATTTCTTTCGAGAGATACATGTGTTTCTTCAACTTAGCTGAATAGGCCTATTTGGTTCACATGAGCCTTTCTCCACCATGAAAACAATGTTTTCCAGGAAACATTCCTTTCGAAAACTAACTCAATTCGCCCAGGGAATCAATCTGCAACATGCTGCATCTTCGAACATCAATAGCTTCTCTGGACAGATTCATGAGATTCCACAACTCAGCTGACTACTCCTTATTGGAAGAAAATGAACCATTCTCCAACATGAAAACTACATTTGCAGGGTGTATTCCTTTCCAACACTTACTCACTTCTCATAGGGAATCAATCTGCCACAAGCTGCAGCTTCTAACGTAAATAGTTTTCTTCAGAGAGATACATGTCTTTCTTTACTTCAGCAGAATAAGCTCCTTTAGAGCAACAGGAGGCTTACTCCACCTTGAAAACTATGATTTATAGGAAGTATTTCTTTCAAAAACTAACTCAATTCTCACAGTGAACAACGAACTAGATGCTCCTGCTTCTAACACAGTTACTTTTCTCTCAGGATATACATGGGCTTCTTCAACTCAGCTGAATAGGCCTACTTGGAGCAACATAAGCCTTCCTCCACCTTGAAAACTGTGATGTGCAGGAAGTATTCCTTTCCAAAACGAACTCAACTCCCACAGAGAAACAATGTACTAGATGCTGCAGCTTCGAACATAGATGGCTTTCTTTGGAGAGATACATTTCTTCAACTCAGCTGAATAAGCCTATTTGGAATGAAGAGAGCTTATCACCACTTTGAAAACCCCACGTTGCAGGAAGTATTCCTTTCCAAAAGTAACTCAACTCTCACAGGGAAAGTATGTGCTAGGTGCTCCTGCTTCTAACACTGATGGTTGTTTTTGGACAGTTGAATGTGCTTCCTAAACTCAGCTGAATAGGCCTATCTGGAACAAAATGATCTTTTCCCCACCTTTAAAAGTCTGATTTGCAGGAAGTATTACTTTCAAATCTAACTCATCCCTCACAGGGAAACACTGTGCTGGAGGCTGCGGTTTATAACACGCATGGATTTCTTTGGAGAGATACATGTGTTTCTTCATCTCAGCTGAAGAGGCCTATTTGGAACAAAATAAGCCTTTTTACACCATGAAATCTATGATTTGTAGGAGCTATTCCTTTCAAAAAGTAACTCAGCTCTCACAGAGAAACAATGTGCTACCTGCTGCAGCTTCTAACATTGATGGTTTTCTTTTGCGGGGTACATGTGTTTCTTGCACTCAGCTGAACATTCCTCTTTGGAGCAAACAGAGCCTATCTCCACCTTGAGAACTATGATTTTCAATAAGCACTCCGTTCCAAAACTAGCTGAATTCTCACAGGGGAAAACTGTTCTAGATGATCCTGCTTCTACCACTGATGCTTGTCTTTGGACAGATACTTGTGTTTCTTTCAACTCAGCTGAACAGGCCTATTTGGAACGAACAGAGTCCACCACCAGTTTCAAAAACACACCTTGCAGGAAATATTCCTTTCAAAAACTAACTCATTTCTCACAGGGAAACAATGTACTAGATTCGGCAGCTTCCAGCATACATTATTTCCTTGGGAGTGATTCTTGTTTTTGTTCAACTTAGCTGAATTAGGCCTATTGGAGCAAACGTTTCCATTCTCCAACAGGAAAGTGTGATTTGCAGGAGATATTCCTTTCACAAACTAATTCCATTCTCACAGGGAAACAATGTGCTAGATTCTCCTGCTTCTAACACAGATCGTAGACCTTATAGAGTTACGTGTGTTTCTTCAACATAGCTCAATAGGCCTATTTGAAACAAAGAGAGCGTATCTACCCCTAGAAACGCCTAAGTTGAATGAATTATTCCTTTCAAAACTTAACTCAGTTCTCACAGTGAAACAAAGTGCTACATGTTGCAGCATCTAGCATAGATGATTTTCTTTGGAGAGGTACATGTGTTTCTTCAATTCAGCTTTTTAGGCCTATTTCGAGCAAACGCTGCTTATCTCCACAATGAGAACTGTGATTTGCAGGAAGTATTCCTTTCAAAAAGTAACTCAATTCTCCCAGGGAAACAATGTGCTAAGGGATCCTTCAAGTAACATAGATGGTTTTCTTTGGAGAGATACATGTCTTTCTTCAAGTTAGTTGAATTGTCCTACTTGGAGCAAACAGAACCTACTTCCCCCTTGAAATATCTAGTTGTAGGAAGTATTCCTTTGAAAAACTAACTCAATTCTCACAGGGAAACCATGTGCTAGATGCTCCTGCTTCTAACCCAAAGGGTTCTCTTTCAAGGGATACATGTGTTTTGTCAACTTCTCTGTATAGGCCTCTTTGGAAGAAGATGAGGCTTTTTCCACCTTGAAAACTGTAATTTGCGGGAAACATTTCTTTCCAAAACTAACTCAGTTCTCCTAGGGAAACAATGTGCTAGATGTTCCTGCTTCTACAACACATGAGTTTCTTTCAAGAGATACATGCGTTTCTTCATCTCAGTTGAATAGGCTTATTTGGAACTACATGAGCTTTACTCCACTTTGAAAACCATCATTTGCAGGATGGATAGTTTTTGAAAAGTAACTCAGTTCTCACAGGGAAACAATGCACTAGATGCTCATTCTTTTCACTCTGAAGGTTTTCTTCCACAGATACACATATTTCATCACTTAGCTGAATAGGCCTTTTTGGATCAAAGTTATCTCCACCTTGAAAACTATGATTGGCTTAAGTATGACTTTGAAAAACTAACTCAATTCTCATACCGAAACAAGTATTTGATTCAGGAAGCTTCTAACATGGATGCATTTCTTCTGAGAGATACATGTATTCCTTCACTCATGTCATAGGCCTATTCAGAGCAAACAGAGACTATCTCCACCTTGAAAACGGTGATTTGCATGATGTACTTCTCTCAAAACCTAACTCAATACTCACAGGGAAAGAAAGTGTTACATGCTCCAGCTAGTAACGTAGATGGTTTCCTTTGCAAAGATACATGTATTTCTTCAACTCACTTGCATAGGCCTGTTTTGAGCAACCTGAGCCTGTCTCCATGACGAAACATCTAAGTTGCAAGAAGTATTCCTTTCCAAAACTAACTTGGTTTTCACAGGGACATAATGCACTAAATGCTCCACCTTCTAAAATAGATGCTTTTCTTTAGAGATATACATGTGTTTCTTTGAACAGAGCTGAATAGGACTATTTGGAGCAAATGGAGCCTATGTCCATCTTGGAAACTATGACTTGCATGAAGTGTTCCTTTCAAAAACTAACTCAGTTCTCACAGGGAAACATAGTACTACACGCTGCACCTACTAATGCAGATGGTATTCTTTGGAGAGATACGTGTGTTACTTTATCTCTACTGAAGAGGCGTGTTTTTAGAAAACAGAGCCTATCTCCACCTTGAAACACCTAAGTTCCCAAAAGCAATTTTTCAAAATCTAACTAAATTCTCACATGGAGGAAATGTTCTAGATGCTCCTGCTTCTAACACAGATGGTTTTCGTTGGAGAGATGCCTGTGTGTCCTCAACTCAGATGAATAGGCTTATTTCGTTGTCCACTTTCAAAACCCACATTGAAGGAAGTATTCCTTTCAAAAAGTAACTCAACTCTCACAGTGAAACAATGTGCTAGATGCTCCGGCTTCTAGCCCTGATGGATTTCTTTCGAGAGATACATGTGTTTCTTCAACTTAGCTGAATAGGCCTATTTGGTTCACATGAGCCTTTCTCCACCATGAAAACAATGTTTTCCAGGAAACATTCCTTTCGAAAACTAACTCAATTCGCCCAGGGAATCAATCTGCAACATGCTGCATCTTCGAACATCAATAGCTTCTCTGGACAGATTCATGAGATTCCACAACTCAGCTGACTACTCCTTATTGGAAGAAAATGAACCATTCTCCAACATGAAAACTACATTTGCAGGGTGTATTCCTTTCCAACACTTACTCACTTCTCATAGGGAATCAATCTGCCACAAGCTGCAGCTTCTAACGTAAATAGTTTTCTTCAGAGAGATACATGTCTTTCTTTACTTCAGCAGAATAAGCTCCTTTAGAGCAAAAGGAGGCTTACTCCACCTTGAAAACTATGATTTATAGGAAGTATTTCTTTCAAAAACTAACTCAATTCTCACAGTGAACAACGAACTAGATGCTCCTGCTTCTAACACAGTTACTTTTCTCTCAGGATATACATGGGCTTCTTCAACTCAGCTGAATAGGCCTACTTGGAGCAACATAAGCCTTCCTCCACCTTGAAAACTGTGATGTGCAGGAAGTATTCCTTTCCAAAACGAACTCAACTCCCACAGAGAAACAATGTACTAGATGCTGCAGCTTCGAACATAGATGGCTTTCTTTGGAGAGATACATTTCTTCAACTCAGCTGAATAAGCCTATTTGGAATGAAGAGAGCTTATCACCACTTTGAAAACCCCACGTTGCAGGAAGTATTCCTTTCCAAAAGTAACTCAACTCTCACAGGGAAAGTATGTGCTAGGTGCTCCTGCTTCTAACACTGATGGTTGTTTTTGGACAGTTGAATGTGCTTCCTAAACTCAGCTGAATAGGCCTATCTGGAACAAAATGATCTTTTCCCCACCTTTAAAAGTCTGATTTGCAGGAAGTATTACTTTCAAATCTAACTCATCCCTCACAGGGAAACACTGTGCTGGAGGCTGCGGTTTATAACACGCATGGATTTCTTTGGAGAGATACATGTGTTTCTTCATCTCAGCTGAAGAGGCCTATTTGGAACAAAATAAGCCTTTTTACACCATGAAATCTATGATTTGTAGGAGCTATTCCTTTCAAAAAGTAACTCAGCTCTCACAGAGAAACAATGTGCTACCTGCTGCAGCTTCTAACATTGATGGTTTTCTTTTGCGGGGTACATGTGTTTCTTGCACTCAGCTGAACATTCCTCTTTGGAGCAAACAGAGCCTATCTCCACCTTGAGAACTATGATTTTCAATAAGCACTCCGTTCCAAAACTAGCTGAATTCTCACAGGGGAAAACTGTTCTAGATGATCCTGCTTCTACCACTGATGCTTGTCTTTGGACAGATACTTGTGTTTCTTTCAACTCAGCTGAACAGGCCTATTTGGAACGAACAGAGTCCACCACCAGTTTCAAAAACACACCTTGCAGGAAATATTCCTTTCAAAAACTAACTCATTTCTCACAGGGAAACAATGTACTAGATTCGGCAGCTTCCAGCATAGATTATTTCCTTGGGAGTGATTCTTGTTTTTGTTCAACTTAGCTGAATTAGGCCTATTGGAGCAAACGTTTCCATTCTCCAACAGGAAAGTGTGATTTGCAGGAGATATTCCTTTCACAAACTAATTCCATTCTCACAGGGAAACAATGTGCTAGATTCTCCTGCTTCTAACACAGATCGTAGACCTTATAGAGTTACGTGTGTTTCTTCAACATAGCTCAATAGGCCTATTTGAAACAAAGAGAGCGTATCTACCCCTAGAAACGCCTAAGTTGAATGAATTATTCCTTTCAAAACTTAACTCAGTTCTCACAGTGAAACAAAGTGCTACATGTTGCAGCATCTAGCATAGATGATTTTCTTTGGAGAGGTACATGTGTTTCTTCAATTCAGCTTTTTAGGCCTATTTCGAGCAAACGCTGCTTATCTCCACAATGAGAACTGTGATTTGCAGGAAGTATTCCTTTCAAAAAGTAACTCAATTCTCCCAGGGAAACAATGTGCTAAGGGATCCTTCAAGTAACATAGATGGTTTTCTTTGGAGAGATACATGTCTTTCTTCAAGTTAGTTGAATTGTCCTACTTGGAGCAAACAGAACCTACTTCCCCCTTGAAATATCTAGTTGTAGGAAGTATTCCTTTGAAAAACTAACTCAATTCTCACAGGGAAACCATGTGCTAGATGCTCCTGCTTCTAACCCAAAGGGTTCTCTTTCAAGGGATACATGTGTTTTGTCAACTTCTCTGTATAGGCCTCTTTGGAAGAAGATGAGGCTTTTTCCACCTTGAAAACTGTAATTTGCGGGAAACATTTCTTTCCAAAACTAACTCAGTTCTCCTAGGGAAACAATGTGCTAGATGTTCCTGCTTCTACAACACATGAGTTTCTTTCAAGAGATACATGCGTTTCTTCATCTCAGTTGAATAGGCTTATTTGGAACTACATGAGCTTTACTCCACTTTGAAAACCATCATTTGCAGGATGGATAGTTTTTGAAAAGTAACTCAGTTCTCACAGGGAAACAATGCACTAGATGCTCATTCTTTTCACTCTGAAGGTTTTCTTCCACAGATACACATATTTCATCACTTAGCTGAATAGGCCTTTTTGGATCAAAGTTATCTCCACCTTGAAAACTATGATTGGCTTAAGTATGACTTTGAAAAACTAACTCAATTCTCATACCGAAACAAGTATTTGATTCAGGAAGCTTCTAACATGGAGGCATTTCTTCTGAGAGATACATGTATTCCTTCACTCATGTCATAGGCCTATTCAGAGCAAACAGAGACTATCTCCACCTTGAAAACGGTGATTTGCATGATGTACTTCTCTCAAAACCTAACTCAATACTCACAGGGAAAGAAAGTGTTACATGCTCCAGCTAGTAACGTAGATGGTTTCCTTTGGAAAGATACATGTATTTCTTCAACTCACTTGCATAGGCCTGTTTTGAGCAACCTGAGCCTATCTCCATGACGAAACATCTAAGTTGCAAGAAGTATTCCTTTCCAAAACTAACTTGGTTTTCACAGGGACATAATGCACTAAATGCTCCACCTTCTAAAATAGATGCTTTTCTTTAGAGATATACATGTGTTTCTTTGAACAGAGCTGAATAGGACTATTTGGAGCAAAGGGAGCCTATGTCCATCTTGGAAACTATGACTTGACTGAAGTGTTCCTTTCAAAAACTAACTCAGTTCTCACAGGGAAACATAGTACTACACGCTGCACCTACTAATGCAGATGGTATTCTTTGGAGAGATACGTGTGTCACTTTATCTCTGCTGAAGAGGCGTGTTTTTAGAAAACAGAGCCTATCTCCACCTTGAAACACCTAAGTTCCCAAAAGCAATTTTTCAAAATCTAACTAAATTCTCACATGGAGGAAATGTTCTAGATGCTCCTGCTTCTAACACAGATGGTTTTCTTTGGAGAGATGCCTGTGTGTCCTCAACTCAGATGAATAGGCTTATTTGGTTGTCCACTTTCAAAACCCACATTGAAGGAAGTATTCCTTTCAAAAAGTAACTCAACTCTCACAGTGAAACAATGTGCTAGATGCTCCGGCTTCTAGCCCTGATGGATTTCTTTCGAGAGATACATGTGTTTCTTCAACTTAGCTGAATAGGCCTATTTGGTTCACATGAGCCTTTCTCCACCATGAACACAATGTTTTCCAGGAAACATTCCTTTCGAAAACTAACTCAATTCGCCCAGGGAATCAATCTGCAACATGCTGCATCTTCGAACATCAATAGCTTCTCTGGACAGATTCATGAGATTCCACAACTCAGCTGACTACTCCTTATTGGAAGAAAATGAACCATTCTCCAACATGAAAACTACATTTGCAGGGTGTATTCCTTTCCAACACTTACTCACTTCTCATAGGGAATCAATCTGCCACAAGCTGCAGCTTCTAACATAAATAGTTTTCTTCAGAGAGATACATGTCTTTCTTTACTTCAGCAGAATAAGCTCCTTTAGAGCAACAGGAGGCTTACTCCACCTTGAAAACTATGATTTATAGGAAGTATTTCTTTCAAAAACTAACTCAATTCTCACAGTGAACAACGAGCTAGATGCTCCTGCTTCTAACACAGTTACTTTTCTCTCAGGATATACATGGGCTTCTTCAACTCAGCTGAATAGGCCTACTTGGAGCAACATAAGCCTTCCTCCACCTTGAAAACTGTGATTTGCAGGAAGTATTCCTTTCCAAAACGAACTCAACTCCCACAGAGAAACAATGTAGTAGATGCTGCAGCTTCGAACATAGATGGCTTTCTTTGGAGAGATACATTTCTTCAACTCAGCTGAATAAGCCTATTTGGAATGAAGAGAGCTTATCACCACTTTGAAAACTCCACGTTGCAGGAAGTATTCCTTTCCAAAAGTAACTCAACTCTCACAGGGAAAGTATGTGCTAGGTGCTCCTGCTTCTAACACTGATGGTTGTTTTTGGACAGTTGAATGTGCTTCTTAAACTCAGCTGAATAGGCCTATCTGGAACAAAATGATCTTTTCCCCACCTTTAAAAGTCTGATTTGCAGGAAGTATTACTTTCAAATCTAACTCATCCCTCACAGGGAAACACTGTGCTGGAGGCTGCGGTTTATAACACGCATGGATTTCTTTGGAGAGATACATGTGTTTCTTCATCTCAGCTGAAGAGGCCTATTTGGAACAAAATAAGCCTTTTTACACCATGAAATCTATGATTTGTAGGAGCTATTCCTTTCAAAAAGTAACTCAGCTCTCACAGAGAAACAATGTGCTACCTGCTGCAGCTTCTAACATTGATGGTTTTCTTTTGCGGGGTACATGTGTTTCTTGCACTCAGCTGAACATTCCTCTTTGGAGCAAACAGAGCCTATCTCCACCTTGAGAACTATGATTTTCAATAAGCACTCCGTTCCAAAACTAGCTGAATTCTCACAGGGGAAAACTGTTCTAGATGATCCTGCTTCTACCACTGATGCTTGTCTTTGGACAGATACTTGTGTTTCTTTCAACTCAGCTGAACAGGCCTATTTGGAACGAACAGAGTCCACCACCAGTTTCAAAAACACACCTTGCAGGAAATATTCCTTTCAAAAACTAACTCATTTCTCACAGGGAAACAATGTACTAGATTCGGCAGCTTCCAGCATAGATTATTTCCTTGGGAGTGATTCTTGTTTTTGTTCAACTTAGCTGAATTAGGCCTATTGGAGCAAACGTTTCCATTCTCCAACAGGAAAGTGTGATTTGCAGGAGATATTCCTTTCACAAACTAATTCCATTCTCACAGGGAAACAATGTGCTAGATTCTCCTGCTTCTAACACAGATCGTAGACCTTATAGAGTTACGTGTGTTTCTTCAACATAGCTCAATAGGCCTATTTGAAACAAAGAGAGCGTATCTACCCCTAGAAACGCCTAAGTTGAATGAATTATTCCTTTCAAAACTTAACTCAGTTCTCACAGTGAAACAAAGTGCTACATGTTGCAGCATCTAGCATAGATGATTTTCTTTGGAGAGGTACATGTGTTTCTTCAATTCAGCTTTTTAGGCCTATTTCGAGCAAACGCTGCTTATCTCCACAATGAGAACTGTGATTTGCAGGAAGTATTCCTTTCAAAAAGTAACTCAATTCTCCCAGGGAAACAATGTGCTAAGGGATCCTTCAAGTAACATAGATGGTTTTCTTTGGAGAGATACATGTCTTTCTTCAAGTTAGTTGAATTGTCCTACTTGGAGCAAACAGAACCTACTTCCCCCTTGAAATATCTAGTTGTAGGAAGTATTCCTTTGAAAAACTAACTCAATTCTCACAGGGAAACCATGTGCTAGATGCTCCTGCTTCTAACCCAAAGGGTTCTCTTTCAAGGGATACATGTGTTTTGTCAACTTCTCTGTATAGGCCTCTTTGGAAGAAGATGAGGCTTTTTCCACCTTGAAAACTGTAATTTGCGGGAAACATTTCTTTCCAAAACTAACTCAGTTCTCCTAGGGAAACAATGTGCTAGATGTTCCTGCTTCTACAACACATGAGTTTCTTTCAAGAGATACATGCGTTTCTTCATCTCAGTTGAATAGGCTTATTTGGAACTACATGAGCTTTACTCCACTTTGAAAACCATCATTTGCAGGATGGATAGTTTTTGAAAAGTAACTCAGTTCTCACAGGGAAACAATGCACTAGATGCTCATTCTTTTCACTCTGAAGGTTTTCTTCCACAGATACACATATTTCATCACTTAGCTGAATAGGCCTTTTTGGATCAAAGTTATCTCCACCTTGAAAACTATGATTGGCTTAAGTATGACTTTGAAAAACTAACTCAATTCTCATACCGAAACAAGTATTTGATTCAGGAAGCTTCTAACATGGAGGCATTTCTTCTGAGAGATACATGTATTCCTTCACTCATGTCATAGGCCTATTCAGAGCAAACAGAGACTATCTCCACCTTGAAAACGGTGATTTGCATGATGTACTTCTCTCAAAACCTAACTCAATACTCACAGGGAAAGAAAGTGTTACATGCTCCAGCTAGTAACGTAGATGGTTTCCTTTGGAAAGATACATGTATTTCTTCAACTCACTTGCATAGGCCTGTTTTGAGCAACCTGAGCCTATCTCCATGACGAAACATCTAAGTTGCAAGAAGTATTCCTTTCCAAAACTAACTTGGTTTTCACAGGGACATAATGCACTAAATGCTCCACCTTCTAAAATAGATGCTTTTCTTTAGAGATATACATGTGTTTCTTTGAACAGAGCTGAATAGGACTATTTGGAGCAAATGGAGCCTATGTCCATCTTGGAAACTATGACTTGCATGAAGTGTTCCTTTCAAAAACTAACTCAGTTCTCACAGGGAAACATAGTACTACACGCTGCACCTACTAATGCAGATGGTATTCTTTGGAGAGATACGTGTGTCACTTTATCTCTGCTGAAGAGGCGTGTTTTTAGAAAACAGAGCCTATCTCCACCTTGAAACACCTAAGTTCCCAAAAGCAATTTTTCAAAATCTAACTAAATTCTCACATGGAGGAAATGTTCTAGATGCTCCTGCTTCTAACACAGATGGTTTTCGTTGGAGAGATGCCTGTGTGTCCTCAACTCAGATGAATAGGCTTATTTCGTTGTCCACTTTCAAAACCCACATTGAAGGAAGTATTCCTTTCAAAAAGTAACTCAACTCTCACAGTGAAACAATGTGCTAGATGCTCCAGCTTCTAGCCCTGATGGATTTCTTTCGAGAGATACATGTGTTTCTTCAACTTAGCTGAATAGGCCTATTTGGTTCACATGAGCCTTTCTCCACCATGAACACAATGTTTTCCAGGAAACATTCCTTTCGAAAACTAACTCAATTCGCCCAGGGAATCAATCTGCAACATGCTGCATCTTCGAACATCAATAGCTTCTCTGGACAGATTCATGAGATTCCACAACTCAGCTGACTACTCCTTATTGGAAGAAAATGAACCATTCTCCAACATGAAAACTACATTTGCAGGGTGTATTCCTTTCCAACACTTACTCACTTCTCATAGGGAATCAATCTGCCACAAGCTGCAGCTTCTAACATAAATAGTTTTCTTCAGAGAGATACATGTCTTTCTTTACTTCAGCAGAATAAGCTCCTTTAGAGCAACAGGAGGCTTACTCCACCTTGAAAACTATGATTTATAGGAAGTATTTCTTTCAAAAACTAACTCAATTCTCACAGTGAACAACGAGCTAGATGCTCCTGCTTCTAACACAGTTACTTTTCTCTCAGGATATACATGGGCTTCTTCAACTCAGCTGAATAGGCCTACTTGGAGCAACATAAGCCTTCCTCCACCTTGAAAACTGTGATTTGCAGGAAGTATTCCTTTCCAAAACGAACTCAACTCCCACAGAGAAACAATGTAGTAGATGCTGCAGCTTCGAACATAGATGGCTTTCTTTGGAGAGATACATTTCTTCAACTCAGCTGAATAAGCCTATTTGGAATGAAGAGAGCTTATCACCACTTTGAAAACTCCACGTTGCAGGAAGTATTCCTTTCCAAAAGTAACTCAACTCTCACAGGGAAAGTATGTGCTAGGTGCTCCTGCTTCTAACACTGATGGTTGTTTTTGGACAGTTGAATGTGCTTCTTAAACTCAGCTGAATAGGCCTATCTGGAACAAAATGATCTTTTCCCCACCTTTAAAAGTCTGATTTGCAGGAAGTATTACTTTCAAATCTAACTCATCCCTCACAGGGAAACACTGTGCTGGAGGCTGCGGTTTATAACACGCATGGATTTCTTTGGAGAGATACATGTGTTTCTTCATCTCAGCTGAAGAGGCCTATTTGGAACAAAATAAGCCTTTTTACACCATGAAATCTATGATTTGTAGGAGCTATTCCTTTCAAAAAGTAACTCAGCTCTCACAGAGAAACAATGTGCTACCTGCTGCAGCTTCTAACATTGATGGTTTTCTTTTGCGGGGTACATGTGTTTCTTGCACTCAGCTGAACATTCCTCTTTGGAGCAAACAGAGCCTATCTCCACCTTGAGAACTATGATTTTCAATAAGCACTCCGTTCCAAAACTAGCTGAATTCTCACAGGGGAAAACTGTTCTAGATGATCCTGCTTCTACCACTGATGCTTGTCTTTGGACAGATACTTGTGTTTCTTTCAACTCAGCTGAACAGGCCTATTTGGAACGAACAGAGTCCACCACCAGTTTCAAAAACACACCTTGCAGGAAATATTCCTTTCAAAAACTAACTCATTTCTCACAGGGAAACAATGTACTAGATTCGGCAGCTTCCAGCATAGATTATTTCCTTGGGAGTGATTCTTGTTTTTGTTCAACTTAGCTGAATTAGGCCTATTGGAGCAAACGTTTCCATTCTCCAACAGGAAAGTGTGATTTGCAGGAGATATTCCTTTCACAAACTAATTCCATTCTCACAGGGAAACAATGTGCTAGATTCTCCTGCTTCTAACACAGATCGTAGACCTTATAGAGTTACGTGTGTTTCTTCAACATAGCTCAATAGGCCTATTTGAAACAAAGAGAGCGTATCTACCCCTAGAAACGCCTAAGTTGAATGAATTATTCCTTTCAAAACTTAACTCAGTTCTCACAGTGAAACAAAGTGCTACATGTTGCAGCATCTAGCATAGATGATTTTCTTTGGAGAGGTACATGTGTTTCTTCAATTCAGCTTTTTAGGCCTATTTCGAGCAAACGCTGCTTATCTCCACAATGAGAACTGTGATTTGCAGGAAGTATTCCTTTCAAAAAGTAACTCAATTCTCCCAGGGAAACAATGTGCTAAGGGATCCTTCAAGTAACATAGATGGTTTTCTTTGGAGAGATACATGTCTTTCTTCAAGTTAGTTGAATTGTCCTACTTGGAGCAAACAGAACCTACTTCCCCCTTGAAATATCTAGTTGTAGGAAGTATTCCTTTGAAAAACTAACTCAATTCTCACAGGGAAACCATGTGCTAGATGCTCCTGCTTCTAACCCAAAGGGTTCTCTTTCAAGGGATACATGTGTTTTGTCAACTTCTCTGTATAGGCCTCTTTGGAAGAAGATGAGGCTTTTTCCACCTTGAAAACTGTAATTTGCGGGAAACATTTCTTTCCAAAACTAACTCAGTTCTCCTAGGGAAACAATGTGCTAGATGTTCCTGCTTCTACAACACATGAGTTTCTTTCAAGAGATACATGCGTTTCTTCATCTCAGTTGAATAGGCTTATTTGGAACTACATGAGCTTTACTCCACTTTGAAAACCATCATTTGCAGGATGGATAGTTTTTGAAAAGTAACTCAGTTCTCACAGGGAAACAATGCACTAGATGCTCATTCTTTTCACTCTGAAGGTTTTCTTCCACAGATACACATATTTCATCACTTAGCTGAATAGGCCTTTTTGGATCAAAGTTATCTCCACCTTGAAAACTATGATTGGCTTAAGTATGACTTTGAAAAACTAACTCAATTCTCATACCGAAACAAGTATTTGATTCAGGAAGCTTCTAACATGGAGGCATTTCTTCTGAGAGATACATGTATTCCTTCACTCATGTCATAGGCCTATTCAGAGCAAACAGAGACTATCTCCACCTTGAAAACGGTGATTTGCATGATGTACTTCTCTCAAAACCTAACTCAATACTCACAGGGAAAGAAAGTGTTACATGCTCCAGCTAGTAACGTAGATGGTTTCCTTTGGAAAGATACATGTATTTCTTCAACTCACTTGCATAGGCCTGTTTTGAGCAACCTGAGCCTATCTCCATGACGAAACATCTAAGTTGCAAGAAGTATTCCTTTCCAAAACTAACTTGGTTTTCACAGGGACATAATGCACTAAATGCTCCACCTTCTAAAATAGATGCTTTTCTTTAGAGATATACATGTGTTTCTTTGAACAGAGCTGAATAGGACTATTTGGAGCAAATGGAGCCTATGTCCATCTTGGAAACTATGACTTGCATGAAGTGTTCCTTTCAAAAACTAACTCAGTTCTCACAGGGAAACATAGTACTACACGCTGCACCTACTAATGCAGATGGTATTCTTTGGAGAGATACGTGTGTCACTTTATCTCTGCTGAAGAGGCGTGTTTTTAGAAAACAGAGCCTATCTCCACCTTGAAACACCTAAGTTCCCAAAAGCAATTTTTCAAAATCTAACTAAATTCTCACATGGAGGAAATGTTCTAGATGCTCCTGCTTCTAACACAGATGGTTTTCGTTGGAGAGATGCCTGTGTGTCCTCAACTCAGATGAATAGGCTTATTTCGTTGTCCACTTTCAAAACCCACATTGAAGGAAGTATTCCTTTCAAAAAGTAACTCAACTCTCACAGTGAAACAATGTGCTAGATGCTCCAGCTTCTAGCCCTGATGGATTTCTTTCGAGAGATACATGTGTTTCTTCAACTTAGCTGAATAGGCCTATTTGGTTCACATGAGCCTTTCTCCACCATGAACACAATGTTTTCCAGGAAACATTCCTTTCGAAAACTAACTCAATTCGCCCAGGGAATCAATCTGCAACATGCTGCATCTTCGAACATCAATAGCTTCTCTGGACAGATTCATGAGATTCCACAACTCAGCTGACTACTCCTTATTGGAAGAAAATGAACCATTCTCCAACATGAAAACTACATTTGCAGGGTGTATTCCTTTCCAACACTTACTCACTTCTCATAGGGAATCAATCTGCCACAAGCTGCAGCTTCTAACATAGTTTTCTTCAGAGAGATACATGTCTTTCTTTACTTCAGCAGAATAAGCTCCTTTAGAGCAACAGGAGGCTTACTCCACCTTGAAAACTATGATTTATGGGAAGTATTTCTTTCAAAAACTAACTCAATTCTCACAGTGAACAACGAGCTAGATGCTCCTGCTTCTAACACAGTTACTTTTCTCTCAGGATATACATGGGCTTCTTCAACTCAGCTGAATAGGCCTACTTGGAGCAACATAAGCCTTCCTCCACCTTGAAAACTGTGATTTGCAGGAAGTATTCCTTTCCAAAACGAACTCAACTCCCACAGAGAAACAATGTAGTAGATGCTGCAGCTTCGAACATAGATGGCTTTCTTTGGAGAGATACATTTCTTCAACTCAGCTGAATAAGCCTATTTGGAATGAAGAGAGCTTATCACCACTTTGAAAACTCCACGTTGCAGGAAGTATTCCTTTCCAAAAGTAACTCAACTCTCACAGGGAAAGTATGTGCTAGGTGCTCCTGCTTCTAACACTGATGGTTGTTTTTGGACAGTTGAATGTGCTTCTTAAACTCAGCTGAATAGGCCTATCTGGAACAAAATGATCTTTTCCCCACCTTTAAAAGTCTGATTTGCAGGAAGTATTACTTTCAAATCTAACTCATCCCTCACAGGGAAACGCTGTGCTGGAGGCTGCGGTTTATAACACGCATGGATTTCTTTGGAGAGATACATGTGTTTCTTCATCTCAGCTGAAGAGGCCTATTTGGAACAAAATAAGCCTTTTTACACCATGAAATCTATGATTTGTAGGAGCTATTCCTTTCAAAAAGTAACTCAGTTCTCACAGAGAAACAATGTGCTACCTGCTGCAGCTTCTAACATTGATGGTTTTCTTTTGCGGGGTACATGTGTTTCTTGCACTCAGCTGAACATTCCTCTTTGGAGCAAACAGAGCCTATCTCCACCTTGAGAACTATGATTTTCAATAAGCACTCCGTTCCAAAACTAGCTGAATTCTCACAGGGGAAAACTGTTCTAGATGATCCTGCTTCTACCACTGATGCTTGTCTTTGGACAGATACTTGTGTTTCTTTCAACTCAGCTGAACAGGCCTATTTGGAACGAACAGAGTCCACCACCAGTTTCAAAAACACACCTTGCAGGAAATATTCCTTTCAAAAACTAACTCATTTCTCACAGGGAAACAATGTACTAGATTCGGCAGCTTCCAGCATAGATTATTTCCTTGGGAGTGATTCTTGTTTTTGTTCAACTTAGCTGAATTAGGCCTATTGCAGCAAACGTTTCCATTCTCCAACAGGAAAGTGTGATTTGCAGGAGATATTCCTTTCACAAACTAATTCCATTCTCACAGGGAAACAATGTGCTAGATTCTCCTGCTTCTAACACAGATCGTAGACCTTATAGAGTTACGTGTGTTTCTTCAACATAGCTCAATAGGCCTATTTGAAACAAAGAGAGCGTATCTACCCCTAGAAACGCCTAAGTTGAATGAATTATTCCTTTCAAAACTTAACTCAGTTCTCACAGTGAAACAAAGTGCTACATGTTGCAGCATCTAGCATAGATGATTTTCTTTGGAGAGGTACATGTGTTTCTTCAATTCAGCTTTTTAGGCCTATTTCGAGCAAACGCTGCTTATCTCCACAATGAGAACTGTGATTTGCAGGAAGTATTCCTTTCAAAAAGTAACTCAATTCTCCCAGGGAAACAATGTGCTAAGGGATCCTTCAAGTAACATAGATGGTTTTCTTTGGAGAGATACATGTCTTTCTTCAAGTTAGTTGAATTGTCCTACTTGGAGCAAACAGAACCTACTTCCCCCTTGAAATATCTAGTTGTAGGAAGTATTCCTTTGAAAAACTAACTCAATTCTCACAGGGAAACCATGTGCTAGATGCTCCTGCTTCTAACCCAAAGGGTTCTCTTTCAAGGGATACATGTGTTTTGTCAACTTCTCTGTATAGGCCTCTTTGGAAGAAGATGAGGCTTTTTCCACCTTGAAAACTGTAATTTGCGGGAAACATTTCTTTCCAAAACTAACTCAGTTCTCCTAGGGAAACAATGTGCTAGATGTTCCTGCTTCTACAACACATGAGTTTCTTTCAAGAGATACATGCGTTTCTTCATCTCAGTTGAATAGGCTTATTTGGAACTACATGAGCTTTACTCCACTTTGAAAACCATCATTTGCAGGATGGATAGTTTTTGAAAAGTAACTCAGTTCTCACAGGGAAACAATGCACTAGATGCTCATTCTTTTCACTCTGAAGGTTTTCTTCCACAGATACACATATTTCATCACTTAGCTGAATAGGCCTTTTTGGATCAAAGTTATCTCCACCTTGAAAACTATGATTGGCTTAAGTATGACTTTGAAAAACTAACTCAATTCTCATACCGAAACAAGTATTTGATTCAGGAAGCTTCTAACATGGATGCATTTCTTCTGAGAGATACATGTATTCCTTCACTCATGTCATAGGCCTATTCAGAGCAAACAGAGACTATCTCCACCTTGAAAACGGTGATTTGCATGATGTACTTCTCTCAAAACCTAACTCAATACTCACAGGGAAAGAAAGTGTTACATGCTCCAGCTAGTAACGTAGATGGTTTCCTTTGGAAAGATACATGTATTTCTTCAACTCACTTGCATAGGCCTGTTTTGAGCAACCTGAGCCTATCTCCATGACGAAACATCTAAGTTGCAAGAAGTATTCCTTTCCAAAACTAACTTGGTTTTCACAGGGACATAATGCACTAAATGCTCCACCTTCTAAAATAGATGCTTTTCTTTAGAGATATACATGTGTTTCTTTGAACAGAGCTGAATAGGACTATTTGGAGCAAATGGAGCCTATGTCCATCTTGGAAACTATGACTTGCATGAAGTGTTCCTTTCAAAAACTAACTCAGTTCTCACAGGGAAACATAGTACTACACGCTGCACCTACTAATGCAGATGGTATTCTTTGGAGAGATACGTGTGTCACTTTATCTCTGCTGAAGAGGCGTGTTTTTAGAAAACAGAGCCTATCTCCACCTTGAAACACCTAAGTTCCCAAAAGCAATTTTTCAAAATCTAACTAAATTCTCACATGGAGGAAATGTTCTAGATGCTCCTGCTTCTAACACAGATGGTTTTCGTTGGAGAGATGCCTGTGTGTCCTCAACTCAGATGAATAGGCTTATTTGGTTGTCCACTTTCAAAACCCACATTGAAGGAAGTATTCCTTTCAAAAAGTAACTCAACTCTCACAGTGAAACAATGTGCTAGATGCTCCGGCTTCTAGCCCTGATGGATTTCTTTCGAGAGATACATGTGTTTCTTCAACTTAGCTGAATAGGCCTATTTGGTTCACATGAGCCTTTCTCCACCATGAACACAATGTTTTCCAGGAAACATTCCTTTCGAAAACTAACTCAATTCGCCCAGGGAATCAATCTGCAACATGCTGCATCTTCGAACATCAATAGCTTCTCTGGACAGATTCATGAGATTCCACAACTCAGCTGACTACTCCTTATTGGAAGAAAATGAACCATTCTCCAACATGAAAACTACATTTGCAGGGTGTATTCCTTTCCAACACTTACTCACTTCTCATAGGGAATCAATCTGCCACAAGCTGCAGCTTCTAACATAGTTTTCTTCAGAGAGATACATGTCTTTCTTTACTTCAGCAGAATAAGCTCCTTTAGAGCAACAGGAGGCTTACTCCACCTTGAAAACTATGATTTATGGGAAGTATTTCTTTCAAAAACTAACTCAATTCTCACAGTGAACAACGAGCTAGATGCTCCTGCTTCTAACACAGTTACTTTTCTCTCAGGATATACATGGGCTTCTTCAACTCAGCTGAATAGGCCTACTTGGAGCAACATAAGCCTTCCTCCACCTTGAAAACTGTGATTTGCAGGAAGTATTCCTTTCCAAAACGAACTCAACTCCCACAGAGAAACAATGTACTAGATGCTGCAGCTTCGAACATAGATGGCTTTCTTTGGAGAGATACATTTCTTCAACTGAGCTGAATAAGCCTATTTGGAATGAAGAGAGCTTATCACCACTTTGAAAACCCCACGTTGCAGGAAGTATTCCTTTCCAAAAGTAACTCAACTCTCACAGGGAAAGTATGTGCTAGGTGCTCCTGCTTCTAACACTGATGGTTGTTTTTGGACAGTTGAATGTGCTTCTTAAACTCAGCTGAATAGGCCTATCTGGAACAAAATGATCTTTTCCCCACCTTTAAAAGTCTGATTTGCAGGAAGTATTACTTTCAAATCTAACTCATCCCTCACAGGGAAACACTGTGCTGGAGGCTGCGGTTTATAACACGCATGGATTTCTTTGGAGAGATACATGTGTTTCTTCATCTCAGCTGAAGAGGCCTATTTGGAACAAAATAAGCCTTTTTACACCATGAAATCTATGATTTGTAGGAGCTATTCCTTTCAAAAAGTAACTCAGCTCTCACAGAGAAACAATGTGCTACCTGCTGCAGCTTCTAACATTGATGGTTTTCTTTTGCGGGGTACATGTGTTTCTTGCACTCAGCTGAACATTCCTCTTTGGAGCAAACAGAGCCTATCTCCACCTTGAGAACTATGATTTTCAATAAGCACTCCGTTCCAAAACTAGCTGAATTCTCACAGGGGAAAACTGTTCTAGATGATCCTGCTTCTACCACTGATGCTTGTCTTTGGACAGATACTTGTGTTTCTTTCAACTCAGCTGAACAGGCCTATTTGGAACGAACAGAGTCCACCACCAGTTTCAAAAACACACCTTGCAGGAAATATTCCTTTCAAAAACTAACTCATTTCTCACAGGGAAACAATGTACTAGATTCGGCAGCTTCCAGCATACATTATTTCCTTGGGAGTGATTCTTGTTTTTGTTCAACTTAGCTGAATTAGGCCTATTGCAGCAAACGTTTCCATTCTCCAACAGGAAAGTGTGATTTGTAGGAGATATTCCTTTCACAAACTAATTCCATTCTCACAGGGAAACAATGTGCTAGATTCTCCTGCTTCTAACACAGATCGTAGACCTTATAGAGTTACGTGTGTTTCTTCAACATAGCTCAATAGGCCTATTTGAAACAAAGAGAGCGTATCTACCCCTAGAAACGCCTAAGTTGAATGAATTATTCCTTTCAAAACTTAACTCAGTTCTCACAGTGAAACAAAGTGCTACATGTTGCAGCATCTAGCATAGATGATTTTCTTTGGAGAGGTACATGTGTTTCTTCAATTCAGCTTTTTAGGCCTATTTCGAGCAAACGCTGCTTATCTCCACAATGAGAACTGTGATTTGCAGGAAGTATTCCTTTCAAAAAGTAACTCAATTCTCCCAGGGAAACAATGTGCTAAGGGATCCTTCAAGTAACATAGATGGTTTTCTTTGGAGAGATACATGTCTTTCTTCAAGTTAGTTGAATTGTCCTACTTGGAGCAAACAGAACCTACTTCCCCCTTGAAATATCTAGTTGTAGGAAGTATTCCTTTGAAAAACTAACTCAATTCTCACAGGGAAACCATGTGCTAGATGCTCCTGCTTCTAACCCAAAGGGTTCTCTTTCAAGGGATACATGTGTTTTGTCAACTTCTCTGTATAGGCCTCTTTGGAAGAAGATGAGGCTTTTTCCACCTTGAAAACTGTAATTTGCGGGAAACATTTCTTTCCAAAACTAACTCAGTTCTCCTAGGGAAACAATGTGCTAGATGTTCCTGCTTCTACAACACATGAGTTTCTTTCAAGAGATACATGCGTTTCTTCATCTCAGTTGAATAGGCTTATTTGGAACTACATGAGCTTTACTCCACTTTGAAAACCATCATTTGCAGGATGGATAGTTTTTGAAAAGTAACTCAGTTCTCACAGGGAAACAATGCACTAGATGCTCATTCTTTTCACTCTGAAGGTTTTCTTCCACAGATACACATATTTCATCACTTAGCTGAATAGGCCTTTTTGGATCAAAGTTATCTCCACCTTGAAAACTATGATTGGCTTAAGTATGACTTTGAAAAACTAACTCAATTCTCATACCGAAACAAGTATTTGATTCAGGAAGCTTCTAACATGGATGCATTTCTTCTGAGAGATACATGTATTCCTTCACTCATGTCATAGGCCTATTCAGAGCAAACAGAGACTATCTCCACCTTGAAAACGGTGATTTGCATGATGTACTTCTCTCAAAACCTAACTCAATACTCACAGGGAAAGAAAGTGTTACATGCTCCAGCTAGTAACGTAGATGGTTTCCTTTGCAAAGATACATGTATTTCTTCAACTCACTTGCATAGGCCTGTTTTGAGCAACCTGAGCCTGTCTCCATGACGAAACATCTAAGTTGCAAGAAGTATTCCTTTCCAAAACTAACTTGGTTTTCACAGGGACATAATGCACTAAATGCTCCACCTTCTAAAATAGATGCTTTTCTTTAGAGATATACATGTGTTTCTTTGAACAGAGCTGAATAGGACTATTTGGAGCAAAGGGAGCCTATGTCCATCTTGGAAACTATGACTTGCATGAAGTGTTCCTTTCAAAAACTAACTCAGTTCTCACAGGGAAACATAGTACTACACGCTGCACCTACTAATGCAGATGGTATTCTTTGGAGAGATACGTGTGTTACTTTATCTCTACTGAAGAGGCGTGTTTTTAGAAAACAGAGCCTATCTCCACCTTGAAACACCTAAGTTCCCAAAAGCAATTTTTCAAAATCTAACTAAATTCTCACATGGAGGAAATGTTCTAGATGCTCCTGCTTCTAACACAGATGGTTTTCGTTGGAGAGATGCCTGTGTGTCCTCAACTCAGATGAATAGGCTTATTTCGTTGTCCACTTTCAAAACCCACATTGAAGGAAGTATTCCTTTCAAAAAGTAACTCAACTCTCACAGTGAAACAATGTGCTAGATGCTCCGGCTTCTAGCCCTGATGGATTTCTTTCGAGAGATACATGTGTTTCTTCAACTTAGCTGAATAGGCCTATTTGGTTCACATGAGCCTTTCTCCACCATGAAAACAATGTTTTCCAGGAAACATTCCTTTCGAAAACTAACTCAATTCGCCCAGGGAATCAATCTGCAACATGCTGCATCTTCGAACATCAATAGCTTCTCTGGACAGATTCATGAGATTCCACAACTCAGCTGACTACTCCTTATTGGAAGAAAATGAACCATTCTCCAACATGAAAACTACATTTGCAGGGTGTATTCCTTTCCAACACTTACTCACTTCTCATAGGGAATCAATCTGCCACAAGCTGCAGCTTCTAACGTAAATAGTTTTCTTCAGAGAGATACATGTCTTTCTTTACTTCAGCAGAATAAGCTCCTTTAGAGCAACAGGAGGCTTACTCCACCTTGAAAACTATGATTTATAGGAAGTATTTCTTTCAAAAACTAACTCAATTCTCACAGTGAACAACGAACTAGATGCTCCTGCTTCTAACACAGTTACTTTTCTCTCAGGATATACATGGGCTTCTTCAACTCAGCTGAATAGGCCTACTTGGAGCAACATAAGCCTTCCTCCACCTTGAAAACTGTGATGTGCAGGAAGTATTCCTTTCCAAAACGAACTCAACTCCCACAGAGAAACAATGTACTAGATGCTGCAGCTTCGAACATAGATGGCTTTCTTTGGAGAGATACATTTCTTCAACTCAGCTGAATAAGCCTATTTGGAATGAAGAGAGCTTATCACCACTTTGAAAACCCCACGTTGCAGGAAGTATTCCTTTCCAAAAGTAACTCAACTCTCACAGGGAAAGTATGTGCTAGGTGCTCCTGCTTCTAACACTGATGGTTGTTTTTGGACAGTTGAATGTGCTTCCTAAACTCAGCTGAATAGGCCTATCTGGAACAAAATGATCTTTTCCCCACCTTTAAAAGTCTGATTTGCAGGAAGTATTACTTTCAAATCTAACTCATCCCTCACAGGGAAACACTGTGCTGGAGGCTGCGGTTTATAACACGCATGGATTTCTTTGGAGAGATACATGTGTTTCTTCATCTCAGCTGAAGAGGCCTATTTGGAACAAAATAAGCCTTTTTACACCATGAAATCTATGATTTGTAGGAGCTATTCCTTTCAAAAAGTAACTCAGCTCTCACAGAGAAACAATGTGCTACCTGCTGCAGCTTCTAACATTGATGGTTTTCTTTTGCGGGGTACATGTGTTTCTTGCACTCAGCTGAACATTCCTCTTTGGAGCAAACAGAGCCTATCTCCACCTTGAGAACTATGATTTTCAATAAGCACTCCGTTCCAAAACTAGCTGAATTCTCACAGGGGAAAACTGTTCTAGATGATCCTGCTTCTACCACTGATGCTTGTCTTTGGACAGATACTTGTGTTTCTTTCAACTCAGCTGAACAGGCCTATTTGGAACGAACAGAGTCCACCACCAGTTTCAAAAACACACCTTGCAGGAAATATTCCTTTCAAAAACTAACTCATTTCTCACAGGGAAACAATGTACTAGATTCGGCAGCTTCCAGCATACATTATTTCCTTGGGAGTGATTCTTGTTTTTGTTCAACTTAGCTGAATTAGGCCTATTGGAGCAAACGTTTCCATTCTCCAACAGGAAAGTGTGATTTGCAGGAGATATTCCTTTCACAAACTAATTCCATTCTCACAGGGAAACAATGTGCGAGATTCTCCTGCTTCTAACACAGATCGTAGACCTTATAGAGTTACGTGTGTTTCTTCAACATAGCTCAATAGGCCTATTTGAAACAAAGAGAGCGTATCTACCCCTAGAAACGCCTAAGTTGAATGAATTATTCCTTTCAAAACTTAACTCAGTTCTCACAGTGAAACAAAGTGCTACATGTTGCAGCATCTAGCATAGATGATTTTCTTTGGAGAGGTACATGTGTTTCTTCAATTCAGCTTTTTAGGCCTATTTCGAGCAAACGCTGCTTATCTCCACAATGAGAACTGTGATTTGCAGGAAGTATTCCTTTCAAAAAGTAACTCAATTCTCCCAGGGAAACAATGTGCTAAGGGATCCTTCAAGTAACATAGATGGTTTTCTTTGGAGAGATACATGTCTTTCTTCAAGTTAGTTGAATTGTCCTACTTGGAGCAAACAGAACCTACTTCCCCCTTGAAATATCTAGTTGTAGGAAGTATTCCTTTGAAAAACTAACTCAATTCTCACAGGGAAACCATGTGCTAGATGCTCCTGCTTCTAACCCAAAGGGTTCTCTTTCAAGGGATACATGTGTTTTGTCAACTTCTCTGTATAGGCCTCTTTGGAAGAAGATGAGGCTTTTTCCACCTTGAAAACTGTAATTTGCGGGAAACATTTCTTTCCAAAACTAACTCAGTTCTCCTAGGGAAACAATGTGCTAGATGTTCCTGCTTCTACAACACATGAGTTTCTTTCAAGAGATACATGCGTTTCTTCATCTCAGTTGAATAGGCTTATTTGGAACTACATGAGCTTTACTCCACTTTGAAAACCATCATTTGCAGGATGGATAGTTTTTGAAAAGTAACTCAGTTCTCACAGGGAAACAATGCACTAGATGCTCATTCTTTTCACTCTGAAGGTTTTCTTCCACAGATACACATATTTCATCACTTAGCTGAATAGGCCTTTTTGGATCAAAGTTATCTCCACCTTGAAAACTATGATTGGCTTAAGTATGACTTTGAAAAACTAACTCAATTCTCATACCGAAACAAGTATTTGATTCAGGAAGCTTCTAACATGGATGCATTTCTTCTGAGAGATACATGTATTCCTTCACTCATGTCATAGGCCTATTCAGAGCAAACAGAGACTATCTCCACCTTGAAAACGGTGATTTGCATGATGTACTTCTCTCAAAACCTAACTCAATACTCACAGGGAAAGAAAGTGTTACATGCTCCAGCTAGTAACGTAGATGGTTTCCTTTGCAAAGATACATGTATTTCTTCAACTCACTTGCATAGGCCTGTTTTGAGCAACCTGAGCCTGTCTCCATGACGAAACATCTAAGTTGCAAGAAGTATTCCTTTCCAAAACTAACTTGGTTTTCACAGGGACATAATGCACTAAATGCTCCACCTTCTAAAATAGATGCTTTTCTTTAGAGATATACATGTGTTTCTTTGAACAGAGCTGAATAGGACTATTTGGAGCAAATGGAGCCTATGTCCATCTTGGAAACTATGACTTGCATGAAGTGTTCCTTTCAAAAACTAACTCAGTTCTCACAGGGAAACATAGTACTACACGCTGCACCTACTAATGCAGATGGTATTCTTTGGAGAGATACGTGTGTCACTTTATCTCTGCTGAAGAGGCGTGTTTTTAGAAAACAGAGCCTATCTCCACCTTGAAACACCTAAGTTCCCAAAAGCAATTTTTCAAAATCTAACTAAATTCTCACATGGAGGAAATGTTCTAGATGCTCCTGCTTCTAACACAGATGGTTTTCGTTGGAGAGATGCCTGTGTGTCCTCAACTCAGATGAATAGGCTTATTTCGTTGTCCACTTTCAAAACCCACATTGAAGGAAGTATTCCTTTCAAAAAGTAACTCAACTCTCACAGTGAAACAATGTGCTAGATGCTCCGGCTTCTAGCCCTGATGGATTTCTTTCGAGAGATACATGTGTTTCTTCAACTTAGCTGAATAGGCCTATTTGGTTCACATGAGCCTTTCTCCACCATGAAAACAATGTTTTCCAGGAAACATTCCTTTCGAAAACTAACTCAATTCGCCCAGGGAATCAATCTGCAACATGCTGCATCTTCGAACATCAATAGCTTCTCTGGACAGATTCATGAGATTCCACAACTCAGCTGACTACTCCTTATTGGAAGAAAATGAACCATTCTCCAACATGAAAACTACATTTGCAGGGTGTATTCCTTTCCAACACTTACTCACTTCTCATAGGGAATCAATCTGCCACAAGCTGCAGCTTCTAACGTAAATAGTTTTCTTCAGAGAGATACATGTCTTTCTTTACTTCAGCAGAATAAGCTCCTTTAGAGCAAAAGGAGGCTTACTCCACCTTGAAAACTATGATTTATAGGAAGTATTTCTTTCAAAAACTAACTCAATTCTCACAGTGAACAACGAACTAGATGCTCCTGCTTCTAACACAGTTACTTTTCTCTCAGGATATACATGGGCTTCTTCAACTCAGCTGAATAGGCCTACTTGGAGCAACATAAGCCTTCCTCCACCTTGAAAACTGTGATGTGCAGGAAGTATTCCTTTCCAAAACGAACTCAACTCCCACAGAGAAACAATGTACTAGATGCTGCAGCTTCGAACATAGATGGCTTTCTTTGGAGAGATACATTTCTTCAACTCAGCTGAATAAGCCTATTTGGAATGAAGAGAGCTTATCACCACTTTGAAAACCCCACGTTGCAGGAAGTATTCCTTTCCAAAAGTAACTCAACTCTCACAGGGAAAGTATGTGCTAGGTGCTCCTGCTTCTAACACTGATGGTTGTTTTTGGACAGTTGAATGTGCTTCCTAAACTCAGCTGAATAGGCCTATCTGGAACAAAATGATCTTTTCCCCACCTTTAAAAGTCTGATTTGCAGGAAGTATTACTTTCAAATCTAACTCATCCCTCACAGGGAAACACTGTGCTGGAGGCTGCGGTTTATAACACGCATGGATTTCTTTGGAGAGATACATGTGTTTCTTCATCTCAGCTGAAGAGGCCTATTTGGAACAAAATAAGCCTTTTTACACCATGAAATCTATGATTTGTAGGAGCTATTCCTTTCAAAAAGTAACTCAGCTCTCACAGAGAAACAATGTGCTACCTGCTGCAGCTTCTAACATTGATGGTTTTCTTTTGCGGGGTACATGTGTTTCTTGCACTCAGCTGAACATTCCTCTTTGGAGCAAACAGAGCCTATCTCCACCTTGAGAACTATGATTTTCAATAAGCACTCCGTTCCAAAACTAGCTGAATTCTCACAGGGGAAAACTGTTCTAGATGATCCTGCTTCTACCACTGATGCTTGTCTTTGGACAGATACTTGTGTTTCTTTCAACTCAGCTGAACAGGCCTATTTGGAACGAACAGAGTCCACCACCAGTTTCAAAAACACACCTTGCAGGAAATATTCCTTTCAAAAACTAACTCATTTCTCACAGGGAAACAATGTACTAGATTCGGCAGCTTCCAGCATAGATTATTTCCTTGGGAGTGATTCTTGTTTTTGTTCAACTTAGCTGAATTAGGCCTATTGGAGCAAACGTTTCCATTCTCCAACAGGAAAGTGTGATTTGCAGGAGATATTCCTTTCACAAACTAATTCCATTCTCACAGGGAAACAATGTGCTAGATTCTCCTGCTTCTAACACAGATCGTAGACCTTATAGAGTTACGTGTGTTTCTTCAACATAGCTCAATAGGCCTATTTGAAACAAAGAGAGCGTATCTACCCCTAGAAACGCCTAAGTTGAATGAATTATTCCTTTCAAAACTTAACTCAGTTCTCACAGTGAAACAAAGTGCTACATGTTGCAGCATCTAGCATAGATGATTTTCTTTGGAGAGGTACATGTGTTTCTTCAATTCAGCTTTTTAGGCCTATTTCGAGCAAACGCTGCTTATCTCCACAATGAGAACTGTGATTTGCAGGAAGTATTCCTTTCAAAAAGTAACTCAATTCTCCCAGGGAAACAATGTGCTAAGGGATCCTTCAAGTAACATAGATGGTTTTCTTTGGAGAGATACATGTCTTTCTTCAAGTTAGTTGAATTGTCCTACTTGGAGCAAACAGAACCTACTTCCCCCTTGAAATATCTAGTTGTAGGAAGTATTCCTTTGAAAAACTAACTCAATTCTCACAGGGAAACCATGTGCTAGATGCTCCTGCTTCTAACCCAAAGGGTTCTCTTTCAAGGGATACATGTGTTTTGTCAACTTCTCTGTATAGGCCTCTTTGGAAGAAGATGAGGCTTTTTCCACCTTGAAAACTGTAATTTGCGGGAAACATTTCTTTCCAAAACTAACTCAGTTCTCCTAGGGAAACAATGTGCTAGATGTTCCTGCTTCTACAACACATGAGTTTCTTTCAAGAGATACATGCGTTTCTTCATCTCAGTTGAATAGGCTTATTTGGAACTACATGAGCTTTACTCCACTTTGAAAACCATCATTTGCAGGATGGATAGTTTTTGAAAAGTAACTCAGTTCTCACAGGGAAACAATGCACTAGATGCTCATTCTTTTCACTCTGAAGGTTTTCTTCCACAGATACACATATTTCATCACTTAGCTGAATAGGCCTTTTTGGATCAAAGTTATCTCCACCTTGAAAACTATGATTGGCTTAAGTATGACTTTGAAAAACTAACTCAATTCTCATACCGAAACAAGTATTTGATTCAGGAAGCTTCTAACATGGAGGCATTTCTTCTGAGAGATACATGTATTCCTTCACTCATGTCATAGGCCTATTCAGAGCAAACAGAGACTATCTCCACCTTGAAAACGGTGATTTGCATGATGTACTTCTCTCAAAACCTAACTCAATACTCACAGGGAAAGAAAGTGTTACATGCTCCAGCTAGTAACGTAGATGGTTTCCTTTGGAAAGATACATGTATTTCTTCAACTCACTTGCATAGGCCTGTTTTGAGCAACCTGAGCCTATCTCCATGACGAAACATCTAAGTTGCAAGAAGTATTCCTTTCCAAAACTAACTTGGTTTTCACAGGGACATAATGCACTAAATGCTCCACCTTCTAAAATAGATGCTTTTCTTTAGAGATATACATGTGTTTCTTTGAACAGAGCTGAATAGGACTATTTGGAGCAAAGGGAGCCTATGTCCATCTTGGAAACTATGACTTGACTGAAGTGTTCCTTTCAAAAACTAACTCAGTTCTCACAGGGAAACATAGTACTACACGCTGCACCTACTAATGCAGATGGTATTCTTTGGAGAGATACGTGTGTCACTTTATCTCTGCTGAAGAGGCGTGTTTTTAGAAAACAGAGCCTATCTCCACCTTGAAACACCTAAGTTCCCAAAAGCAATTTTTCAAAATCTAACTAAATTCTCACATGGAGGAAATGTTCTAGATGCTCCTGCTTCTAACACAGATGGTTTTCTTTGGAGAGATGCCTGTGTGTCCTCAACTCAGATGAATAGGCTTATTTGGTTGTCCACTTTCAAAACCCACATTGAAGGAAGTATTCCTTTCAAAAAGTAACTCAACTCTCACAGTGAAACAATGTGCTAGATGCTCCGGCTTCTAGCCCTGATGGATTTCTTTCGAGAGATACATGTGTTTCTTCAACTTAGCTGAATAGGCCTATTTGGTTCACATGAGCCTTTCTCCACCATGAACACAATGTTTTCCAGGAAACATTCCTTTCGAAAACTAACTCAATTCGCCCAGGGAATCAATCTGCAACATGCTGCATCTTCGAACATCAATAGCTTCTCTGGACAGATTCATGAGATTCCACAACTCAGCTGACTACTCCTTATTGGAAGAAAATGAACCATTCTCCAACATGAAAACTACATTTGCAGGGTGTATTCCTTTCCAACACTTACTCACTTCTCATAGGGAATCAATCTGCCACAAGCTGCAGCTTCTAACATAAATAGTTTTCTTCAGAGAGATACATGTCTTTCTTTACTTCAGCAGAATAAGCTCCTTTAGAGCAACAGGAGGCTTACTCCACCTTGAAAACTATGATTTATAGGAAGTATTTCTTTCAAAAACTAACTCAATTCTCACAGTGAACAACGAGCTAGATGCTCCTGCTTCTAACACAGTTACTTTTCTCTCAGGATATACATGGGCTTCTTCAACTCAGCTGAATAGGCCTACTTGGAGCAACATAAGCCTTCCTCCACCTTGAAAACTGTGATTTGCAGGAAGTATTCCTTTCCAAAACGAACTCAACTCCCACAGAGAAACAATGTAGTAGATGCTGCAGCTTCGAACATAGATGGCTTTCTTTGGAGAGATACATTTCTTCAACTCAGCTGAATAAGCCTATTTGGAATGAAGAGAGCTTATCACCACTTTGAAAACTCCACGTTGCAGGAAGTATTCCTTTCCAAAAGTAACTCAACTCTCACAGGGAAAGTATGTGCTAGGTGCTCCTGCTTCTAACACTGATGGTTGTTTTTGGACAGTTGAATGTGCTTCTTAAACTCAGCTGAATAGGCCTATCTGGAACAAAATGATCTTTTCCCCACCTTTAAAAGTCTGATTTGCAGGAAGTATTACTTTCAAATCTAACTCATCCCTCACAGGGAAACACTGAGCTGGAGGCTGCGGTTTATAACACGCATGGATTTCTTTGGAGAGATACATGTGTTTCTTCATCTCAGCTGAAGAGGCCTATTTGGAACAAAATAAGCCTTTTTACACCATGAAATCTATGATTTGTAGGAGCTATTCCTTTCAAAAAGTAACTCAGCTCTCACAGAGAAACAATGTGCTACCTGCTGCAGCTTCTAACATTGATGGTTTTCTTTTGCGGGGTACATGTGTTTCTTGCACTCAGCTGAACATTCCTCTTTGGAGCAAACAGAGCCTATCTCCACCTTGAGAACTATGATTTTCAATAAGCACTCCGTTCCAAAACTAGCTGAATTCTCACAGGGGAAAACTGTTCTAGATGATCCTGCTTCTACCACTGATGCTTGTCTTTGGACAGATACTTGTGTTTCTTTCAACTCAGCTGAACAGGCCTATTTGGAACGAACAGAGTCCACCACCAGTTTCAAAAACACACCTTGCAGGAAATATTCCTTTCAAAAACTAACTCATTTCTCACAGGGAAACAATGTACTAGATTCGGCAGCTTCCAGCATAGATTATTTCCTTGGGAGTGATTCTTGTTTTTGTTCAACTTAGCTGAATTAGGCCTATTGGAGCAAACGTTTCCATTCTCCAACAGGAAAGTGTGATTTGCAGGAGATATTCCTTTCACAAACTAATTCCATTCTCACAGGGAAACAATGTGCTAGATTCTCCTGCTTCTAACACAGATCGTAGACCTTATAGAGTTACGTGTGTTTCTTCAACATAGCTCAATAGGCCTATTTGAAACAAAGAGAGCGTATCTACCCCTAGAAACGCCTAAGTTGAATGAATTATTCCTTTCAAAACTTAACTCAGTTCTCACAGTGAAACAAAGTGCTACATGTTGCAGCATCTAGCATAGATGATTTTCTTTGGAGAGGTACATGTGTTTCTTCAATTCAGCTTTTTAGGCCTATTTCGAGCAAACGCTGCTTATCTCCACAATGAGAACTGTGATTTGCAGGAAGTATTCCTTTCAAAAAGTAACTCAATTCTCCCAGGGAAACAATGTGCTAAGGGATCCTTCAAGTAACATAGATGGTTTTCTTTGGAGAGATACATGTCTTTCTTCAAGTTAGTTGAATTGTCCTACTTGGAGCAAACAGAACCTACTTCCCCCTTGAAATATCTAGTTGTAGGAAGTATTCCTTTGAAAAACTAACTCAATTCTCACAGGGAAACCATGTGCTAGATGCTCCTGCTTCTAACCCAAAGGGTTCTCTTTCAAGGGATACATGTGTTTTGTCAACTTCTCTGTATAGGCCTCTTTGGAAGAAGATGAGGCTTTTTCCACCTTGAAAACTGTAATTTGCGGGAAACATTTCTTTCCAAAACTAACTCAGTTCTCCTAGGGAAACAATGTGCTAGATGTTCCTGCTTCTACAACACATGAGTTTCTTTCAAGAGATACATGCGTTTCTTCATCTCAGTTGAATAGGCTTATTTGGAACTACATGAGCTTTACTCCACTTTGAAAACCATCATTTGCAGGATGGATAGTTTTTGAAAAGTAACTCAGTTCTCACAGGGAAACAATGCACTAGATGCTCATTCTTTTCACTCTGAAGGTTTTCTTCCACAGATACACATATTTCATCACTTAGCTGAATAGGCCTTTTTGGATCAAAGTTATCTCCACCTTGAAAACTATGATTGGCTTAAGTATGACTTTGAAAAACTAACTCAATTCTCATACCGAAACAAGTATTTGATTCAGGAAGCTTCTAACATGGAGGCATTTCTTCTGAGAGATACATGTATTCCTTCACTCATGTCATAGGCCTATTCAGAGCAAACAGAGACTATCTCCACCTTGAAAACGGTGATTTGCATGATGTACTTCTCTCAAAACCTAACTCAATACTCACAGGGAAAGAAAGTGTTACATGCTCCAGCTAGTAACGTAGATGGTTTCCTTTGGAAAGATACATGTATTTCTTCAACTCACTTGCATAGGCCTGTTTTGAGCAACCTGAGCCTATCTCCATGACGAAACATCTAAGTTGCAAGAAGTATTCCTTTCCAAAACTAACTTGGTTTTCACAGGGACATAATGCACTAAATGCTCCACCTTCTAAAATAGATGCTTTTCTTTAGATATATACATGTGTTTCTTTGAACAGAGCTGAATAGGACTATTTGGAGCAAATGGAGCCTATGTCCATCTTGGAAACTATGACTTGCATGAAGTGTTCCTTTCAAAAACTAACTCAGTTCTCACAGGGAAACATAGTACTACACGCTGCACCTACTAATGCAGATGGTATTCTTTGGAGAGATACGTGTGTCACTTTATCTCTGCTGAAGAGGCGTGTTTTTAGAAAACAGAGCCTATCTCCACCTTGAAACACCTAAGTTCCCAAAAGCAATTTTTCAAAATCTAACTAAATTCTCACATGGAGGAAATGTTCTAGATGCTCCTGCTTCTAACACAGATGGTTTTCGTTGGAGAGATGCCTGTGTGTCCTCAACTCAGATGAATAGGCTTATTTCGTTGTCCACTTTCAAAACCCACATTGAAGGAAGTATTCCTTTCAAAAAGTAACTCAACTCTCACAGTGAAACAATGTGCTAGATGCTCCAGCTTCTAGCCCTGATGGATTTCTTTCGAGAGATACATGTGTTTCTTCAACTTAGCTGAATAGGCCTATTTGGTTCACATGAGCCTTTCTCCACCATGAACACAATGTTTTCCAGGAAACATTCCTTTCGAAAACTAACTCAATTCGCCCAGGGAATCAATCTGCAACATGCTGCATCTTCGAACATCAATAGCTTCTCTGGACAGATTCATGAGATTCCACAACTCAGCTGACTACTCCTTATTGGAAGAAAATGAACCATTCTCCAACATGAAAACTACATTTGCAGGGTGTATTCCTTTCCAACACTTACTCACTTCTCATAGGGAATCAATCTGCCACAAGCTGCAGCTTCTAACATAGTTTTCTTCAGAGAGATACATGTCTTTCTTTACTTCAGCAGAATAAGCTCCTTTAAAGCAACAGGAGGCTTACTCCACCTTGAAAACTATGATTTATGGGAAGTATTTCTTTCAAAAACTAACTCAATTCTCACAGTGAACAACGAGCTAGATGCTCCTGCTTCTAACACAGTTACTTTTCTCTCAGGATATACATGGGCTTCTTCAACTCAGCTGAATAGGCCTACTTGGAGCAACATAAGCCTTCCTCCACCTTGAAAACTGTGATTTGCAGGAAGTATTCCTTTCCAAAACGAACTCAACTCCCACAGAGAAACAATGTAGTAGATGCTGCAGCTTCGAACATAGATGGCTTTCTTTGGAGAGATACATTTCTTCAACTCAGCTGAATAAGCCTATTTGGAATGAAGAGAGCTTATCACCACTTTGAAAACTCCACGTTGCAGGAAGTATTCCTTTCCAAAAGTAACTCAACTCTCACAGGGAAAGTATGTGCTAGGTGCTCCTGCTTCTAACACTGATGGTTGTTTTTGGACAGTTGAATGTGCTTCTTAAACTCAGCTGAATAGGCCTATCTGGAACAAAATGATCTTTTCCCCACCTTTAAAAGTCTGATTTGCAGGAAGTATTACTTTCAAATCTAACTCATCCCTCACAGGGAAACGCTGTGCTGGAGGCTGCGGTTTATAACACGCATGGATTTCTTTGGAGAGATACATGTGTTTCTTCATCTCAGCTGAAGAGGCCTATTTGGAACAAAATAAGCCTTTTTACACCATGAAATCTATGATTTGTAGGAGCTATTCCTTTCAAAAAGTAACTCAGTTCTCACAGAGAAACAATGTGCTACCTGCTGCAGCTTCTAACATTGATGGTTTTCTTTTGCGGGGTACATGTGTTTCTTGCACTCAGCTGAACATTCCTCTTTGGAGCAAACAGAGCCTATCTCCACCTTGAGAACTATGATTTTCAATAAGCACTCCGTTCCAAAACTAGCTGAATTCTCACAGGGGAAAACTGTTCTAGATGATCCTGCTTCTACCACTGATGCTTGTCTTTGGACAGATACTTGTGTTTCTTTCAACTCAGCTGAACAGGCCTATTTGGAACGAACAGAGTCCACCACCAGTTTCAAAAACACACCTTGCAGGAAATATTCCTTTCAAAAACTAACTCATTTCTCACAGGGAAACAATGTACTAGATTCGGCAGCTTCCAGCATAGATTATTTCCTTGGGAGTGATTCTTGTTTTTGTTCAACTTAGCTGAATTAGGCCTATTGCAGCAAACGTTTCCATTCTCCAACAGGAAAGTGTGATTTGCAGGAGATATTCCTTTCACAAACTAATTCCATTCTCACAGGGAAACAATGTGCTAGATTCTCCTGCTTCTAACACAGATCGTAGACCTTATAGAGTTACGTGTGTTTCTTCAACATAGCTCAATAGGCCTATTTGAAACAAAGAGAGCGTATCTACCCCTAGAAACGCCTAAGTTGAATGAATTATTCCTTTCAAAACTTAACTCAGTTCTCACAGTGAAACAAAGTGCTACATGTTGCAGCATCTAGCATAGATGATTTTCTTTGGAGAGGTACATGTGTTTCTTCAATTCAGCTTTTTAGGCCTATTTCGAGCAAACGCTGCTTATCTCCACAATGAGAACTGTGATTTGCAGGAAGTATTCCTTTCAAAAAGTAACTCAATTCTCCCAGGGAAACAATGTGCTAAGGGATCCTTCAAGTAACATAGATGGTTTTCTTTGGAGAGATACATGTCTTTCTTCAAGTTAGTTGAATTGTCCTACTTGGAGCAAACAGAACCTACTTCCCCCTTGAAATATCTAGTTGTAGGAAGTATTCCTTTGAAAAACTAACTCAATTCTCACAGGGAAACCATGTGCTAGATGCTCCTGCTTCTAACCCAAAGGGTTCTCTTTCAAGGGATACATGTGTTTTGTCAACTTCTCTGTATAGGCCTCTTTGGAAGAAGATGAGGCTTTTTCCACCTTGAAAACTGTAATTTGCGGGAAACATTTCTTTCCAAAACTAACTCAGTTCTCCTAGGGAAACAATGTGCTAGATGTTCCTGCTTCTACAACACATGAGTTTCTTTCAAGAGATACATGCGTTTCTTCATCTCAGTTGAATAGGCTTATTTGGAACTACATGAGCTTTACTCCACTTTGAAAACCATCATTTGCAGGATGGATAGTTTTTGAAAAGTAACTCAGTTCTCACAGGGAAACAATGCACTAGATGCTCATTCTTTTCACTCTGAAGGTTTTCTTCCACAGATACACATATTTCATCACTTAGCTGAATAGGCCTTTTTGGATCAAAGTTATCTCCACCTTGAAAACTATGATTGGCTTAAGTATGACTTTGAAAAACTAACTCAATTCTCATACCGAAACAAGTATTTGATTCAGGAAGCTTCTAACATGGATGCATTTCTTCTGAGAGATACATGTATTCCTTCACTCATGTCATAGGCCTATTCAGAGCAAACAGAGACTATCTCCACCTTGAAAACGGTGATTTGCATGATGTACTTCTCTCAAAACCTAACTCAATACTCACAGGGAAAGAAAGTGTTACATGCTCCAGCTAGTAACGTAGATGGTTTCCTTTGGAAAGATACATGTATTTCTTCAACTCACTTGCATAGGCCTGTTTTGAGCAACCTGAGCCTATCTCCATGACGAAACATCTAAGTTGCAAGAAGTATTCCTTTCCAAAACTAACTTGGTTTTCACAGGGACATAATGCACTAAATGCTCCACCTTCTAAAATAGATGCTTTTCTTTAGAGATATACATGTGTTTCTTTGAACAGAGCTGAATAGGACTATTTGGAGCAAATGGAGCCTATGTCCATCTTGGAAACTATGACTTGCATGAAGTGTTCCTTTCAAAAACTAACTCAGTTCTCACAGGGAAACATAGTACTACACGCTGCACCTACTAATGCAGATGGTATTCTTTGGAGAGATACGTGTGTCACTTTATCTCTGCTGAAGAGGCGTGTTTTTAGAAAACAGAGCCTATCTCCACCTTGAAACACCTAAGTTCCCAAAAGCAATTTTTCAAAATCTAACTAAATTCTCACATGGAGGAAATGTTCTAGATGCTCCTGCTTCTAACACAGATGGTTTTCGTTGGAGAGATGCCTGTGTGTCCTCAACTCAGATGAATAGGCTTATTTGGTTGTCCACTTTCAAAACCCACATTGAAGGAAGTATTCCTTTCAAAAAGTAACTCAACTCTCACAGTGAAACAATGTGCTAGATGCTCCGGCTTCTAGCCCTGATGGATTTCTTTCGAGAGATACATGTGTTTCTTCAACTTAGCTGAATAGGCCTATTTGGTTCACATGAGCCTTTCTCCACCATGAACACAATGTTTTCCAGGAAACATTCCTTTCGAAAACTAACTCAATTCGCCCAGGGAATCAATCTGCAACATGCTGCATCTTCGAACATCAATAGCTTCTCTGGACAGATTCATGAGATTCCACAACTCAGCTGACTACTCCTTATTGGAAGAAAATGAACCATTCTCCAACATGAAAACTACATTTGCAGGGTGTATTCCTTTCCAACACTTACTCACTTCTCATAGGGAATCAATCTGCCACAAGCTGCAGCTTCTAACATAGTTTTCTTCAGAGAGATACATGTCTTTCTTTACTTCAGCAGAATAAGCTCCTTTAGAGCAACAGGAGGCTTACTCCACCTTGAAAACTATGATTTATGGGAAGTATTTCTTTCAAAAACTAACTCAATTCTCACAGTGAACAACGAGCTAGATGCTCCTGCTTCTAACACAGTTACTTTTCTCTCAGGATATACATGGGCTTCTTCAACTCAGCTGAATAGGCCTACTTGGAGCAACATAAGCCTTCCTCCACCTTGAAAACTGTGATTTGCAGGAAGTATTCCTTTCCAAAACGAACTCAACTCCCACAGAGAAACAATGTAGTAGATGCTGCAGCTTCGAACATAGATGGCTTTCTTTGGAGAGATACATTTCTTCAACTCAGCTGAATAAGCCTATTTGGAATGAAGAGAGCTTATCACCACTTTGAAAACTCCACGTTGCAGGAAGTATTCCTTTCCAAAAGTAACTCAACTCTCACAGGGAAAGTATGTGCTAGGTGCTCCTGCTTCTAACACTGATGGTTGTTTTTGGACAGTTGAATGTGCTTCTTAAACTCAGCTGAATAGGCCTATCTGGAACAAAATGATCTTTTCCCCACCTTTAAAAGTCTGATTTGCAGGAAGTATTACTTTCAAATCTAACTCATCCCTCACAGGGAAACGCTGTGCTGGAGGCTGCGGTTTATAACACGCATGGATTTCTTTGGAGAGATACATGTGTTTCTTCATCTCAGCTGAAGAGGCCTATTTGGAACAAAATAAGCCTTTTTACACCATGAAATCTATGATTTGTAGGAGCTATTCCTTTCAAAAAGTAACTCAGCTCTCACAGAGAAACAATGTGCTACCTGCTGCAGCTTCTAACATTGATGGTTTTCTTTTGCGGGGTACATGTGTTTCTTGCACTCAGCTGAACATTCCTCTTTGGAGCAAACAGAGCCTATCTCCACCTTGAGAACTATGATTTTCAATAAGCACTCCGTTCCAAAACTAGCTGAATTCTCACAGGGGAAAACTGTTCTAGATGATCCTGCTTCTACCACTGATGCTTGTCTTTGGACAGATACTTGTGTTTCTTTCAACTCAGCTGAACAGGCCTATTTGGAACGAACAGAGTCCACCACCAGTTTCAAAAACACACCTTGCAGGAAATATTCCTTTCAAAAACTAACTCATTTCTCACAGGGAAACAATGTACTAGATTCGGCAGCTTCCAGCATAGATTATTTCCTTGGGAGTGATTCTTGTTTTTGTTCAACTTAGCTGAATTAGGCCTATTGGAGCAAACGTTTCCATTCTCCAACAGGAAAGTGTGATTTGCAGGAGATATTCCTTTCACAAACTAATTCCATTCTCACAGGGAAACAATGTGCTAGATTCTCCTGCTTCTAACACAGATCGTAGACCTTATAGAGTTACGTGTGTTTCTTCAACATAGCTCAATAGGCCTATTTGAAACAAAGAGAGCGTATCTACCCCTAGAAACGCCTAAGTTGAATGAATTATTCCTTTCAAAACTTAACTCAGTTCTCACAGTGAAACAAAGTGCTACATGTTGCAGCATCTAGCATAGATGATTTTCTTTGGAGAGGTACATGTGTTTCTTCAATTCAGCTTTTTAGGCCTATTTCGAGCAAACGCTGCTTATCTCCACAATGAGAACTGTGATTTGCAGGAAGTATTCCTTTCAAAAAGTAACTCAATTCTCCCAGGGAAACAATGTGCTAAGGGATCCTTCAAGTAACATAGATGGTTTTCTTTGGAGAGATACATGTCTTTCTTCAAGTTAGTTGAATTGTCCTACTTGGAGCAAACAGAACCTACTTCCCCCTTGAAATATCTAGTTGTAGGAAGTATTCCTTTGAAAAACTAACTCAATTCTCACAGGGAAACCATGTGCTAGATGCTCCTGCTTCTAACCCAAAGGGTTCTCTTTCAAGGGATACATGTGTTTTGTCAACTTCTCTGTATAGGCCTCTTTGGAAGAAGATGAGGCTTTTTCCACCTTGAAAACTGTAATTTGCGGGAAACATTTCTTTCCAAAACTAACTCAGTTCTCCTAGGGAAACAATGTGCTAGATGTTCCTGCTTCTACAACACATGAGTTTCTTTCAAGAGATACATGCGTTTCTTCATCTCAGTTGAATAGGCTTATTTGGAACTACATGAGCTTTACTCCACTTTGAAAACCATCATTTGCAGGATGGATAGTTTTTGAAAAGTAACTCAGTTCTCACAGGGAAACAATGCACTAGATGCTCATTCTTTTCACTCTGAAGGTTTTCTTCCACAGATACACATATTTCATCACTTAGCTGAATAGGCCTTTTTGGATCAAAGTTATCTCCACCTTGAAAACTATGATTGGCTTAAGTATGACTTTGAAAAACTAACTCAATTCTCATACCGAAACAAGTATTTGATTCAGGAAGCTTCTAACATGGATGCATTTCTTCTGAGAGATACATGTATTCCTTCACTCATGTCATAGGCCTATTCAGAGCAAACAGAGACTATCTCCACCTTGAAAACGGTGATTTGCATGATGTACTTCTCTCAAAACCTAACTCAATACTCACAGGGAAAGAAAGTGTTACATGCTCCAGCTAGTAACGTAGATGGTTTCCTTTGGAAAGATACATGTATTTCTTCAACTCACTTGCATAGGCCTGTTTTGAGCAACCTGAGCCTATCTCCATGACGAAACATCTAAGTTGCAAGAAGTATTCCTTTCCAAAACTAACTTGGTTTTCACAGGGACATAATGCACTAAATGCTCCACCTTCTAAAATAGATGCTTTTCTTTAGAGATATACATGTGTTTCTTTGAACAGAGCTGAATAGGACTATTTGGAGCAAATGGAGCCTATGTCCATCTTGGAAACTATGACTTGCATGAAGTGTTCCTTTCAAAAACTAACTCAGTTCTCACAGGGAAACATAGTACTACACGCTGCACCTACTAATGCAGATGGTATTCTTTGGAGAGATACGTGTGTCACTTTATCTCTGCTGAAGAGGCGTGTTTTTAGAAAACAGAGCCTATCTCCACCTTGAAACACCTAAGTTCCCAAAAGCAATTTTTCAAAATCTAACTAAATTCTCACATGGAGGAAATGTTCTAGATGCTCCTGCTTCTAACACAGATGGTTTTCGTTGGAGAGATGCCTGTGTGTCCTCAACTCAGATGAATAGGCTTATTTGGTTGTCCACTTTCAAAACCCACATTGAAGGAAGTATTCCTTTCAAAAAGTAACTCAACTCTCACAGTGAAACAATGTGCTAGATGCTCCGGCTTCTAGCCCTGATGGATTTCTTTCGAGAGATACATGTGTTTCTTCAACTTAGCTGAATAGGCCTATTTGGTTCACATGAGCCTTTCTCCACCATGAACACAATGTTTTCCAGGAAACATTCCTTTCGAAAACTAACTCAATTCGCCCAGGGAATCAATCTGCAACATGCTGCATCTTCGAACATCAATAGCTTCTCTGGACAGATTCATGAGATTCCACAACTCAGCTGACTACTCCTTATTGGAAGAAAATGAACCATTCTCCAACATGAAAACTACATTTGCAGGGTGTATTCCTTTCCAACACTTACTCACTTCTCATAGGGAATCAATCTGCCACAAGCTGCAGCTTCTAACATAAATAGTTTTCTTCAGAGAGATACATGTCTTTCTTTACTTCAGCAGAATAAGCTCCTTTAGAGCAACAGGAGGCTTACTCCACCTTGAAAACTATGATTTATAGGAAGTATTTCTTTCAAAAACTAACTCAATTCTCACAGTGAACAACGAGCTAGATGCTCCTGCTTCTAACACAGTTACTTTTCTCTCAGGATATACATGGGCTTCTTCAACTCAGCTGAATAGGCCTACTTGGAGCAACATAAGCCTTCCTCCACCTTGAAAACTGTGATTTGCAGGAAGTATTCCTTTCCAAAACGAACTCAACTCCCACAGAGAAACAATGTAGTAGATGCTGCAGCTTCGAACATAGATGGCTTTCTTTGGAGAGATACATTTCTTCAACTCAGCTGAATAAGCCTATTTGGAATGAAGAGAGCTTATCACCACTTTGAAAACTCCACGTTGCAGGAAGTATTCCTTTCCAAAAGTAACTCAACTCTCACAGGGAAAGTATGTGCTAGGTGCTCCTGCTTCTAACACTGATGGTTGTTTTTGGACAGTTGAATGTGCTTCTTAAACTCAGCTGAATAGGCCTATCTGGAACAAAATGATCTTTTCCCCACCTTTAAAAGTCTGATTTGCAGGAAGTATTACTTTCAAATCTAACTCATCCCTCACAGGGAAACACTGTGCTGGAGGCTGCGGTTTATAACACGCATGGATTTCTTTGGAGAGATACATGTGTTTCTTCATCTCAGCTGAAGAGGCCTATTTGGAACAAAATAAGCCTTTTTACACCATGAAATCTATGATTTGTAGGAGCTATTCCTTTCAAAAAGTAACTCAGCTCTCACAGAGAAACAATGTGCTACCTGCTGCAGCTTCTAACATTGATGGTTTTCTTTTGCGGGGTACATGTGTTTCTTGCACTCAGCTGAACATTCCTCTTTGGAGCAAACAGAGCCTATCTCCACCTTGAGAACTATGATTTTCAATAAGCACTCCATTCCAAAACTAGCTGAATTCTCACAGGGGAAAACTGTTCTAGATGATCCTGCTTCTACCACTGATGCTTGTCTTTGGACAGATACTTGTGTTTCTTTCAACTCAGCTGAACAGGCCTATTTGGAACGAACAGAGTCCACCACCAGTTTCAAAAACACACCTTGCAGGAAATATTCCTTTCAAAAACTAACTCATTTCTCACAGGGAAACAATGTACTAGATTCGGCAGCTTCCAGCATAGATTATTTCCTTGGGAGTGATTCTTGTTTTTGTTCAACTTAGCTGAATTAGGCCTATTGGAGCAAACGTTTCCATTCTCCAACAGGAAAGTGTGATTTGCAGGAGATATTCCTTTCACAAACTAATTCCATTCTCACAGGGAAACAATGTGCTAGATTCTCCTGCTTCTAACACAGATCGTAGACCTTATAGAGTTACGTGTGTTTCTTCAACATAGCTCAATAGGCCTATTTGAAACAAAGAGAGCGTATCTACCCCTAGAAACGCCTAAGTTGAATGAATTATTCCTTTCAAAACTTAACTCAGTTCTCACAGTGAAACAAAGTGCTACATGTTGCAGCATCTAGCATAGATGATTTTCTTTGGAGAGGTACATGTGTTTCTTCAATTCAGCTTTTTAGGCCTATTTCGAGCAAACGCTGCTTATCTCCACAATGAGAACTGTGATTTGCAGGAAGTATTCCTTTCAAAAAGTAACTCAATTCTCCCAGGGAAACAATGTGCTAAGGGATCCTTCAAGTAACATAGATGGTTTTCTTTGGAGAGATACATGTCTTTCTTCAAGTTAGTTGAATTGTCCTACTTGGAGCAAACAGAACCTACTTCCCCCTTGAAATATCTAGTTGTAGGAAGTATTCCTTTGAAAAACTAACTCAATTCTCACAGGGAAACCATGTGCTAGATGCTCCTGCTTCTAACCCAAAGGGTTCTCTTTCAAGGGATACATGTGTTTTGTCAACTTCTCTGTATAGGCCTCTTTGGAAGAAGATGAGGCTTTTTCCACCTTGAAAACTGTAATTTGCGGGAAACATTTCTTTCCAAAACTAACTCAGTTCTCCTAGGGAAACAATGTGCTAGATGTTCCTGCTTCTACAACACATGAGTTTCTTTCAAGAGATACATGCGTTTCTTCATCTCAGTTGAATAGGCTTATTTGGAACTACATGAGCTTTACTCCACTTTGAAAACCATCATTTGCAGGATGGATAGTTTTTGAAAAGTAACTCAGTTCTCACAGGGAAACAATGCACTAGATGCTCATTCTTTTCACTCTGAAGGTTTTCTTCCACAGATACACATATTTCATCACTTAGCTGAATAGGCCTTTTTGGATCAAAGTTATCTCCACCTTGAAAACTATGATTGGCTTAAGTATGACTTTGAAAAACTAACTCAATTCTCATACCGAAACAAGTATTTGATTCAGGAAGCTTCTAACATGGAGGCATTTCTTCTGAGAGATACATGTATTCCTTCACTCATGTCATAGGCCTATTCAGAGCAAACAGAGACTATCTCCACCTTGAAAACGGTGATTTGCATGATGTACTTCTCTCAAAACCTAACTCAATACTCACAGGGAAAGAAAGTGTTACATGCTCCAGCTAGTAACGTAGATGGTTTCCTTTGGAAAGATACATGTATTTCTTCAACTCACTTGCATAGGCCTGTTTTGAGCAACCTGAGCCTATCTCCATGACGAAACATCTAAGTTGCAAGAAGTATTCCTTTCCAAAACTAACTTGGTTTTCACAGGGACATAATGCACTAAATGCTCCACCTTCTAAAATAGATGCTTTTCTTTAGAGATATACATGTGTTTCTTTGAACAGAGCTGAATAGGACTATTTGGAGCAAATGGAGCCTATGTCCATCTTGGAAACTATGACTTGCATGAAGTGTTCCTTTCAAAAACTAACTCAGTTCTCACAGGGAAACATAGTACTACACGCTGCACCTACTAATGCAGATGGTATTCTTTGGAGAGATACGTGTGTCACTTTATCTCTGCTGAAGAGGCGTGTTTTTAGAAAACAGAGCCTATCTCCACCTTGAAACACCTAAGTTCCCAAAAGCAATTTTTCAAAATCTAACTAAATTCTCACATGGAGGAAATGTTCTAGATGCTCCTGCTTCTAACACAGATGGTTTTCGTTGGAGAGATGCCTGTGTGTCCTCAACTCAGATGAATAGGCTTATTTGGTTGTCCACTTTCAAAACCCACATTGAAGGAAGTATTCCTTTCAAAAAGTAACTCAACTCTCACAGTGAAACAATGTGCTAGATGCTCCGGCTTCTAGCCCTGATGGATTTCTTTCGAGAGATACATGTGTTTCTTCAACTTAGCTGAATAGGCCTATTTGGTTCACATGAGCCTTTCTCCACCATGAACACAATGTTTTCCAGGAAACATTCCTTTCGAAAACTAACTCAATTCGCCCAGGGAATCAATCTGCAACATGCTGCATCTTCGAACATCAATAGCTTCTCTGGACAGATTCATGAGATTCCACAACTCAGCTGACTACTCCTTATTGGAAGAAAATGAACCATTCTCCAACATGAAAACTACATTTGCAGGGTGTATTCCTTTCCAACACTTACTCACTTCTCATAGGGAATCAATCTGCCACAAGCTGCAGCTTCTAACATAAATAGTTTTCTTCAGAGAGATACATGTCTTTCTTTACTTCAGCAGAATAAGCTCCTTTAGAGCAACAGGAGGCTTACTCCACCTTGAAAACTATGATTTATAGGAAGTATTTCTTTCAAAAACTAACTCAATTCTCACAGTGAACAACGAGCTAGATGCTCCTGCTTCTAACACAGTTACTTTTCTCTCAGGATATACATGGGCTTCTTCAACTCAGCTGAATAGGCCTACTTGGAGCAACATAAGCCTTCCTCCACCTTGAAAACTGTGATTTGCAGGAAGTATTCCTTTCCAAAATGAACTCAACTCCCACAGAGAAACAATGTAGTAGATGCTGCAGCTTCGAACATAGATGGCTTTCTTTGGAGAGATACATTTCTTCAACTCAGCTGAATAAGCCTATTTGGAATGAAGAGAGCTTATCACCACTTTGAAAACTCCACGTTGCAGGAAGTATTCCTTTCCAAAAGTAACTCAACTCTCACAGGGAAAGTATGTGCTAGGTGCTCCTGCTTCTAACACTGATGGTTGTTTTTGGACAGTTGAATGTGCTTCTTAAACTCAGCTGAATAGGCCTATCTGGAACAAAATGATCTTTTCCCCACCTTTAAAAGTCTGATTTGCAGGAAGTATTACTTTCAAATCTAACTCATCCCTCACAGGGAAACACTGTGCTGGAGGCTGCGGTTTATAACACGCATGGATTTCTTTGGAGAGATACATGTGTTTCTTCATCTCAGCTGAAGAGGCCTATTTGGAACAAAATAAGCCTTTTTACACCATGAAATCTATGATTTGTAGGAGCTATTCCTTTCAAAAAGTAACTCAGCTCTCACAGAGAAACAATGTGCTACCTGCTGCAGCTTCTAACATTGATGGTTTTCTTTTGCGGGGTACATGTGTTTCTTGCACTCAGCTGAACATTCCTCTTTGGAGCAAACAGAGCCTATCTCCACCTTGAGAACTATGATTTTCAATAAGCACTCCGTTCCAAAACTAGCTGAATTCTCACAGGGGAAAACTGTTCTAGATGATCCTGCTTCTACCACTGATGCTTGTCTTTGGACAGATACTTGTGTTTCTTTCAACTCAGCTGAACAGGCCTATTTGGAACGAACAGAGTCCACCACCAGTTTCAAAAACACACCTTGCAGGAAATATTCCTTTCAAAAACTAACTCATTTCTCACAGGGAAACAATGTACTAGATTCGGCAGCTTCCAGCATAGATTATTTCCTTGGGAGTGATTCTTGTTTTTGTTCAACTTAGCTGAATTAGGCCTATTGGAGCAAACGTTTCCATTCTCCAACAGGAAAGTGTGATTTGCAGGAGATATTCCTTTCACAAACTAATTCCATTCTCACAGGGAAACAATGTGCTAGATTCTCCTGCTTCTAACACAGATCGTAGACCTTATAGAGTTACGTGTGTTTCTTCAACATAGCTCAATAGGCCTATTTGAAACAAAGAGAGCGTATCTACCCCTAGAAACGCCTAAGTTGAATGAATTATTCCTTTCAAAACTTAACTCAGTTCTCACAGTGAAACAAAGTGCTACATGTTGCAGCATCTAGCATAGATGATTTTCTTTGGAGAGGTACATGTGTTTCTTCAATTCAGCTTTTTAGGCCTATTTCGAGCAAACGCTGCTTATCTCCACAATGAGAACTGTGATTTGCAGGAAGTATTCCTTTCAAAAAGTAACTCAATTCTCCCAGGGAAACAATGTGCTAAGGGATCCTTCAAGTAACATAGATGGTTTTCTTTGGAGAGATACATGTCTTTCTTCAAGTTAGTTGAATTGTCCTACTTGGAGCAAACAGAACCTACTTCCCCCTTGAAATATCTAGTTGTAGGAAGTATTCCTTTGAAAAACTAACTCAATTCTCACAGGGAAACCATGTGCTAGATGCTCCTGCTTCTAACCCAAAGGGTTCTCTTTCAAGGGATACATGTGTTTTGTCAACTTCTCTGTATAGGCCTCTTTGGAAGAAGATGAGGCTTTTTCCACCTTGAAAACTGTAATTTGCGGGAAACATTTCTTTCCAAAACTAACTCAGTTCTCCTAGGGAAACAATGTGCTAGATGTTCCTGCTTCTACAACACATGAGTTTCTTTCAAGAGATACATGCGTTTCTTCATCTCAGTTGAATAGGCTTATTTGGAACTACATGAGCTTTACTCCACTTTGAAAACCATCATTTGCAGGATGGATAGTTTTTGAAAAGTAACTCAGTTCTCACAGGGAAACAATGCACTAGATGCTCATTCTTTTCACTCTGAAGGTTTTCTTCCACAGATACACATATTTCATCACTTAGCTGAATAGGCCTTTTTGGATCAAAGTTATCTCCACCTTGAAAACTATGATTGGCTTAAGTATGACTTTGAAAAACTAACTCAATTCTCATACCGAAACAAGTATTTGATTCAGGAAGCTTCTAACATGGAGGCATTTCTTCTGAGAGATACATGTATTCCTTCACTCATGTCATAGGCCTATTCAGAGCAAACAGAGACTATCTCCACCTTGAAAACGGTGATTTGCATGATGTACTTCTCTCAAAACCTAACTCAATACTCACAGGGAAAGAAAGTGTTACATGCTCCAGCTAGTAACGTAGATGGTTTCCTTTGGAAAGATACATGTATTTCTTCAACTCACTTGCATAGGCCTGTTTTGAGCAACCTGAGCCTGTCTCCATGACGAAACATCTAAGTTGCAAGAAGTATTCCTTTCCAAAACTAACTTGGTTTTCACAGGGACATAATGCACTAAATGCTCCACCTTCTAAAATAGATGCTTTTCTTTAGAGATATACATGTGTTTCTTTGAACAGAGCTGAATAGGACTATTTGGAGCAAATGGAGCCTATGTCCATCTTGGAAACTATGACTTGCATGAAGTGTTCCTTTCAAAAACTAACTCAGTTCTCACAGGGAAACATAGTACTACACGCTGCACCTACTAATGCAGATGGTATTCTTTGGAGAGATACGTGTGTCACTTTATCTCTGCTGAAGAGGCGTGTTTTTAGAAAACAGAGCCTATCTCCACCTTGAAACACCTAAGTTCCCAAAAGCAATTTTTCAAAATCTAACTAAATTCTCACATGGAAGAAATGTTCTAGATGCTCCTGCTTCTAACACAGATGGTTTTCGTTGGAGAGATGCCTGTGTGTCCTCAACTCAGATGAATAGGCTTATTTGGTTGTCCACTTTCAAAACCCACATTGAAGGAAGTATTCCTTTCAAAAAGTAACTCAACTCTCACAGTGAAACAATGTGCTAGATGCTCCGGCTTCTAGCCCTGATGGATTTCTTTCGAGAGATACATGTGTTTCTTCAACTTAGCTGAATAGGCCTATTTGGTTCACATGAGCCTTTCTCCACCATGAACACAATGTTTTCCAGGAAACATTCCTTTCGAAAACTAACTCAATTCGCCCAGGGAATCAATCTGCAACATGCTGCATCTTCGAACATCAATAGCTTCTCTGGACAGATTCATGAGATTCCACAACTCAGCTGACTACTCCTTATTGGAAGAAAATGAACCATTCTCCAACATGAAAACTACATTTGCAGGGTGTATTCCTTTCCAACACTTACTCACTTCTCATAGGGAATCAATCTGCCACAAGCTGCAGCTTCTAACATAAATAGTTTTCTTCAGAGAGATACATGTCTTTCTTTACTTCAGCAGAATAAGCTCCTTTAGAGCAACAGGAGGCTTACTCCACCTTGAAAACTATGATTTATAGGAAGTATTTCTTTCAAAAACTAACTCAATTCTCACAGTGAACAACGAGCTAGATGCTCCTGCTTCTAACACAGTTACTTTTCTCTCAGGATATACATGGGCTTCTTCAACTCAGCTGAATAGGCCTACTTGGAGCAACATAAGCCTTCCTCCACCTTGAAAACTGTGATTTGCAGGAAGTATTCCTTTCCAAAATGAACTCAACTCCCACAGAGAAACAACGTAGTAGATGCTGCAGCTTCGAACATAGATGGCTTTCTTTGGAGAGATACATTTCTTCAACTCAGCTGAATAAGCCTATTTGGAATGAAGAGAGCTTATCACCACTTTGAAAACTCCACGTTGCAGGAAGTATTCCTTTCCAAAAGTAACTCAACTCTCACAGGGAAAGTATGTGCTAGGTGCTCCTGCTTCTAACACTGATGGTTGTTTTTGGACAGTTGAATGTGCTTCTTAAACTCAGCTGAATAGGCCTATCTGGAACAAAATGATCTTTTCCCCACCTTTAAAAGTCTGATTTGCAGGAAGTATTACTTTCAAATCTAACTCATCCCTCACAGGGAAACACTGTGCTGGAGGCTGCGGTTTATAACACGCATGGATTTCTTTGGAGAGATACATGTGTTTCTTCATCTCAGCTGAAGAGGCCTATTTGGAACAAAATAAGCCTTTTTACACCATGAAATCTATGATTTGTAGGAGCTATTCCTTTCAAAAAGTAACTCAGCTCTCACAGAGAAACAATGTGCTACCTGCTGCAGCTTCTAACACTGATGGTTTTCTTTTGCGGGGTACATGTGTTTCCTGCACTCAGCTGAACATTCCTCTTTGGAGCAAACAGAGCCTATCTCCACCTTGAGAACTATGATTTTCAATAAGCACTCCGTTCCAAAACTAGCTGAATTCTCACAGGGGAAAACTGTTCTAGATGATCCTGCTTCTACCACTGATGCTTGTCTTTGGACAGATACTTGTGTTTCTTTCAACTCAGCTGAACAGGCCTATTTGGAACGAACAGAGTCCACCACCAGTTTCAAAAACACACCTTGCAGGAAATATTCCTTTCAAAAACTAACTCATTTCTCACAGGGAAACAATGTACTAGATTCGGCAGCTTCCAGCATAGATTATTTCCTTGGGAGTGATTCTTGTTTTTGTTCAACTTAGCTGAATTAGGCCTATTGGAGCAAACGTTTCCATTCTCCAACAGGAAAGTGTGATTTGCAGGAGATATTCCTTTCACAAACTAATTCCATTCTCACAGGGAAACAATGTGCTAGATTCTCCTGCTTCTAACACAGATCGTAGACCTTATAGAGTTACGTGTGTTTCTTCAACATAGCTCAATAGGCCTATTTGAAACAAAGAGAGCGTATCTACCCCTAGAAACGCCTAAGTTGAATGAATTATTCCTTTCAAAACTTAACTCAGTTCTCACAGTGAAACAAAGTGCTACATGTTGCAGCATCTAGCATAGATGATTTTCTTTGGAGAGGTACATGTGTTTCTTCAATTCAGCTTTTTAGGCCTATTTCGAGCAAACGCTGCTTATCTCCACAATGAGAACTGTGATTTGCAGGAAGTATTCCTTTCAAAAAGTAACTCAATTCTCCCAGGGAAACAATGTGCTAAGGGATCCTTCAAGTAACATAGATGGTTTTCTTTGGAGAGATACATGTCTTTCTTCAAGTTAGTTGAATTGTCCTACTTGGAGCAAACAGAACCTACTTCCCCCTTGAAATATCTAGTTGTAGGAAGTATTCCTTTGAAAAACTAACTCAATTCTCACAGGGAAACCATGTGCTAGATGCTCCTGCTTCTAACCCAAAGGGTTCTCTTTCAAGGGATACATGTGTTTTGTCAACTTCTCTGTATAGGCCTCTTTGGAAGAAGATGAGGCTTTTTCCACCTTGAAAACTGTAATTTGCGGGAAACATTTCTTTCCAAAACTAACTCAGTTCTCCTAGGGAAACAATGTGCTAGATGTTCCTGCTTCTACAACACATGAGTTTCTTTCAAGAGATACATGCGTTTCTTCATCTCAGTTGAATAGGCTTATTTGGAACTACATGAGCTTTACTCCACTTTGAAAACCATCATTTGCAGGATGGATAGTTTTTGAAAAGTAACTCAGTTCTCACAGGGAAACAATGCACTAGATGCTCATTCTTTTCACTCTGAAGGTTTTCTTCCACAGATACACATATTTCATCACTTAGCTGAATAGGCCTTTTTGGATCAAAGTTATCTCCACCTTGAAAACTATGATTGGCTTAAGTATGACTTTGAAAAACTAACTCAATTCTCATACCGAAACAAGTATTTGATTCAGGAAGCTTCTAACATGGAGGCATTTCTTCTGAGAGATACATGTATTCCTTCACTCATGTCATAGGCCTATTCAGAGCAAACAGAGACTATCTCCACCTTGAAAACGGTGATTTGCATGATGTACTTCTCTCAAAACCTAACTCAATACTCACAGGGAAAGAAAGTGTTACATGCTCCAGCTAGTAACGTAGATGGTTTCCTTTGGAAAGATACATGTATTTCTTCAACTCACTTGCATAGGCCTGTTTTGAGCAACCTGAGCCTATCTCCATGACGAAACATCTAAGTTGCAAGAAGTATTCCTTTCCAAAACTAACTTGGTTTTCACAGGGACATAATGCACTAAATGCTCCACCTTCTAAAATAGATGCTTTTCTTTAGAGATATACATGTGTTTCTTTGAACAGAGCTGAATAGGACTATTTGGAGCAAATGGAGCCTATGTCCATCTTGGAAACTATGACTTGCATGAAGTGTTCCTTTCAAAAACTAACTCAGTTCTCACAGGGAAACATAGTACTACACGCTGCACCTACTAATGCAGATGGTATTCTTTGGAGAGATACGTGTGTCACTTTATCTCTGCTGAAGAGGCGTGTTTTTAGAAAACAGAGCCTATCTCCACCTTGAAACACCTAAGTTCCCAAAAGCAATTTTTCAAAATCTAACTAAATTCTCACATGGAGGAAATGTTGTAGATGCTCCTGCTTCTAACACAGATGGTTTTCGTTGGAGAGATGCCTGTGTGTCCTCAACTCAGATGAATAGGCTTATTTGGTTGTCCACTTTCAAAACCCACATTGAAGGAAGTATTCCTTTCAAAAAGTAACTCAACTCTCACAGTGAAACAATGTGCTAGATGCTCCGGCTTCTAGCCCTGATGGATTTCTTTCGAGAGATACATGTGTTTCTTCAACTTAGCTGAATAGGCCTATTTGGTTCACATGAGCCTTTCTCCACCATGAACACAATGTTTTCCAGGAAACATTCCTTTCGAAAACTAACTCAATTCGCCCAGGGAATCAATCTGCAACATGCTGCATCTTCGAACATCAATAGCTTCTCTGGACAGATTCATGAGATTCCACAACTCAGCTGACTACTCCTTATTGGAAGAAAATGAACCATTCTCCAACATGAAAACTACATTTGCAGGGTGTATTCCTTTCCAACACTTACTCACTTCTCATAGGGAATCAATCTGCCACAAGCTGCAGCTTCTAACATAAATAGTTTTCTTCAGAGAGATACATGTCTTTCTTTACTTCAGCAGAATAAGCTCCTTTAGAGCAACAGGAGGCTTACTCCACCTTGAAAACTATGATTTATAGGAAGTATTTCTTTCAAAAACTAACTCAATTCTCACAGTGAACAACGAGCTAGATGCTCCTGCTTCTAACACAGTTACTTTTCTCTCAGGATATACATGGGCTTCTTCAACTCAGCTGAATAGGCCTACTTGGAGCAACATAAGCCTTCCTCCACCTTGAAAACTGTGATTTGCAGGAAGTATTCCTTTCCAAAACGAACTCAACTCCCACAGAGAAACAATGTAGTAGATGCTGCAGCTTCGAACATAGATGGCTTTCTTTGGAGAGATACATTTCTTCAACTCAGCTGAATAAGCCTATTTGGAATGAAGAGAGCTTATCACCACTTTGAAAACTCCACGTTGCAGGAAGTATTCCTTTCCAAAAGTAACTCAACTCTCACAGGGAAAGTATGTGCTAGGTGCTCCTGCTTCTAACACTGATGGTTGTTTTTGGACAGTTGAATGTGCTTCTTAAACTCAGCTGAATAGGCCTATCTGGAACAAAATGATCTTTTCCCCACCTTTAAAAGTCTGATTTGCAGGAAGTATTACTTTCAAATCTAACTCATCCCTCACAGGGAAACACTGTGCTGGAGGCTGCGGTTTATAACACGCATGGATTTCTTTGGAGAGATACATGTGTTTCTTCATCTCAGCTGAAGAGGCCTATTTGGAACAAAATAAGCCTTTTTACACCATGAAATCTATGATTTGTAGGAGCTATTCCTTTCAAAAAGTAACTCAGCTCTCACAGAGAAACAATGTGCTACCTGCTGCAGCTTCTAACATTGATGGTTTTCTTTTGCGGGGTACATGTGTTTCCTGCACTCAGCTGAACATTCCTCTTTGGAGCAAACAGAGCCTATCTCCACCTTGAGAACTATGATTTTCAATAAGCACTCCGTTCCAAAACTAGCTGAATTCTCACAGGGGAAAACTGTTCTAGATGATCCTGCTTCTACCACTGATGCTTGTCTTTGGACAGATACTTGTGTTTCTTTCAACTCAGCTGAACAGGCCTATTTGGAACGAACAGAGTCCACCACCAGTTTCAAAAACACACCTTGCAGGAAATATTCCTTTCAAAAACTAACTCATTTCTCACAGGGAAACAATGTACTAGATTCGGCAGCTTCCAGCATACATTATTTCCTTGGGAGTGATTCTTGTTTTTGTTCAACTTAGCTGAATTAGGCCTATTGGAGCAAACGTTTCCATTCTCCAACAGGAAAGTGTGATTTGCAGGAGATATTCCTTTCACAAACTAATTCCATTCTCACAGGGAAACAATGTGCTAGATTCTCCTGCTTCTAACACAGATCGTAGACCTTATAGAGTTACGTGTGTTTCTTCAACATAGCTCAATAGGCCTATTTGAAACAAAGAGAGTGTATCTACCCCTAGAAACGCCTAAGTTGAATGAATTATTCCTTTCAAAACTTAACTCAGTTCTCACAGTGAAACAAAGTGCTACATGTTGCAGCATCTAGCATAGATGATTTTCTTTGGAGAGGTACATGTGTTTCTTCAATTCAGCTTTTTAGGCCTATTTCGAGCAAACGCTGCTTATCTCCACAATGAGAACTGTGATTTGCAGGAAGTATTCCTTTCAAAAAGTAACTCAATTCTCCCAGGGAAACAATGTGCTAAGGGATCCTTCAAGTAACATAGATGGTTTTCTTTGGAGAGATACATGTCTTTCTTCAAGTTAGTTGAATTGTCCTACTTGGAGCAAACAGAACCTACTTCCCCCTTGAAATATCTAGTTGTAGGAAGTATTCCTTTGAAAAACTAACTCAATTCTCACAGGGAAACCATGTGCTAGATGCTCCTGCTTCTAACCCAAAGGGTTCTCTTTCAAGGGATACATGTGTTTTGTCAACTTCTCTGTATAGGCCTCTTTGGAAGAAGATGAGGCTTTTTCCACCTTGAAAACTGTAATTTGCGGGAAACATTTCTTTCCAAAACTAACTCAGTTCTCCTAGGGAAACAATGTGCTAGATGTTCCTGCTTCTACAACACATGAGTTTCTTTCAAGAGATACATGCGTTTCTTCATCTCAGTTGAATAGGCTTATTTGGAACTACATGAGCTTTACTCCACTTTGAAAACCATCATTTGCAGGATGGATAGTTTTTGAAAAGTAACTCAGTTCTCACAGGGAAACAATGCACTAGATGCTCATTCTTTTCACTCTGAAGGTTTTCTTCCACAGATACACATATTTCATCACTTAGCTGAATAGGCCTTTTTGGATCAAAGTTATCTCCACCTTGAAAACTATGATTGGCTTAAGTATGACTTTGAAAAACTAACTCAATTCTCATACCGAAACAAGTATTTGATTCAGGAAGCTTCTAACATGGAGGCATTTCTTCTGAGAGATACATGTATTCCTTCACTCATGTCATAGGCCTATTCAGAGCAAACAGAGACTATCTCCACCTTGAAAACGGTGATTTGCATGATGTACTTCTCTCAAAACCTAACTCAATACTCACAGGGAAAGAAAGTGTTACATGCTCCAGCTAGTAACGTAGATGGTTTCCTTTGGAAAGATACATGTATTTCTTCAACTCACTTGCATAGGCCTGTTTTGAGCAACCTGAGCCTATCTCCATGACGAAACATCTAAGTTGCAAGAAGTATTCCTTTCCAAAACTAACTTGGTTTTCACAGGGACATAATGCACTAAATGCTCCACCTTCTAAAATAGATGCTTTTCTTTAGATATATACATGTGTTTCTTTGAACAGAGCTGAATAGGACTATTTGGAGCAAATGGAGCCTATGTCCATCTTGGAAACTATGACTTGCATGAAGTGTTCCTTTCAAAAACTAACTCAGTTCTCACAGGGAAACATAGTACTACACGCTGCACCTACTAATGCAGATGGTATTCTTTGGAGAGATACGTGTGTCACTTTATCTCTGCTGAAGAGGCGTGTTTTTAGAAAACAGAGCCTATCTCCACCTTGAAACACCTAAGTTCCCAAAAGCAATTTTTCAAAATCTAACTAAATTCTCACATGGAGGAAATGTTCTAGATGCTCCTGCTTCTAACACAGATGGTTTTCTTTGGAGAGATGCCTGTGTGTCCTCAACTCAGATGAATAGGCTTATTTGGTTGTCCACTTTCAAAACCCACATTGAAGGAAGTATTCCTTTCAAAAAGTAACTCAACTCTCACAGTGAAACAATGTGCTAGATGCTCCGGCTTCTAGCCCTGATGGATTTCTTTCGAGAGATACATGTGTTTCTTCAACTTAGCTGAATAGGCCTATTTGGTTCACATGAGCCTTTCTCCACCATGAACACAATGTTTTCCAGGAAACATTCCTTTCGAAAACTAACTCAATTCGCCCAGGGAATCAATCTGCAACATGCTGCATCTTCGAACATCAATAGCTTCTCTGGACAGATTCATGAGATTCCACAACTCAGCTGACTACTCCTTATTGGAAGAAAATGAACCATTCTCCAACATGAAAACTACATTTGCAGGGTGTATTCCTTTCCAACACTTACTCACTTCTCATAGGGAATCAATCTGCCACAAGCTGCAGCTTCTAACATAAATAGTTTTCTTCAGAGAGATACATGTCTTTCTTTACTTCAGCAGAATAAGCTCCTTTAGAGCAACAGGAGGCTTACTCCACCTTGAAAACTATGATTTATAGGAAGTATTTCTTTCAAAAACTAACTCAATTCTCACAGTGAACAACGAGCTAGATGCTCCTGCTTCTAACACAGTTACTTTTCTCTCAGGATATACATGGGCTTCTTCAACTCAGCTGAATAGGCCTACTTGGAGCAACATAAGCCTTCCTCCACCTTGAAAACTGTGATTTGCAGGAAGTATTCCTTTCCAAAACGAACTCAACTCCCACAGAGAAACAATGTAGTAGATGCTGCAGCTTCGAACATAGATGGCTTTCTTTGGAGAGATACATTTCTTCAACTCAGCTGAATAAGCCTATTTGGAATGAAGAGAGCTTATCACCACTTTGAAAACTCCACGTTGCAGGAAGTATTCCTTTCCAAAAGTAACTCAACTCTCACAGGGAAAGTATGTGCTAGGTGCTCCTGCTTCTAACACTGATGGTTGTTTTTGGACAGTTGAATGTGCTTCTTAAACTCAGCTGAATAGGCCTATCTGGAACAAAATGATCTTTTCCCCACCTTTAAAAGTCTGATTTGCAGGAAGTATTACTTTCAAATCTAACTCATCCCTCACAGGGAAACACTGTGCTGGAGGCTGCGGTTTATAACACGCATGGATTTCTTTGGAGAGATACATGTGTTTCTTCATCTCAGCTGAAGAGGCCTATTTGGAACAAAATAAGCCTTTTTACACCATGAAATCTATGATTTGTAGGAGCTATTCCTTTCAAAAAGTAACTCAGCTCTCACAGAGAAACAATGTGCTACCTGCTGCAGCTTCTAACATTGATGGTTTTCTTTTGCGGGGTACATGTGTTTCCTGCACTCAGCTGAACATTCCTCTTTGGAGCAAACAGAGCCTATCTCCACCTTGAGAACTATGATTTTCAATAAGCACTCCGTTCCAAAACTAGCTGAATTCTCACAGGGGAAAACTGTTCTAGATGATCCTGCTTCTACCACTGATGCTTGTCTTTGGACAGATACTTGTGTTTCTTTCAACTCAGCTGAACAGGCCTATTTGGAACGAACAGAGTCCACCACCAGTTTCAAAAACACACCTTGCAGGAAATATTCCTTTCAAAAACTAACTCATTTCTCACAGGGAAACAATGTACTAGATTCGGCAGCTTCCAGCATAGATTATTTCCTTGGGAGTGATTCTTGTTTTTGTTCAACTTAGCTGAATTAGGCCTATTGGAGCAAACGTTTCCATTCTCCAACAGGAAAGTGTGATTTGCAGGAGATATTCCTTTCACAAACTAATTCCATTCTCACAGGGAAACAATGTGCTAGATTCTCCTGCTTCTAACACAGATCGTAGACCTTATAGAGTTACGTGTGTTTCTTCAACATAGCTCAATAGGCCTATTTGAAACAAAGAGAGCGTATCTACCCCTAGAAACGCCTAAGTTGAATGAATTATTCCTTTCAAAACTTAACTCAGTTCTCACAGTGAAACAAAGTGCTACATGTTGCAGCATCTAGCATAGATGATTTTCTTTGGAGAGGTACATGTGTTTCTTCAATTCAGCTTTTTAGGCCTATTTCGAGCAAACGCTGCTTATCTCCACAATGAGAACTGTGATTTGCAGGAAGTATTCCTTTCAAAAAGTAACTCAATTCTCCCAGGGAAACAATGTGCTAAGGGATCCTTCAAGTAACATAGATGGTTTTCTTTGGAGAGATACATGTCTTTCTTCAAGTTAGTTGAATTGTCCTACTTGGAGCAAACAGAACCTACTTCCCCCTTGAAATATCTAGTTGTAGGAAGTATTCCTTTGAAAAACTAACTCAATTCTCACAGGGAAACCATGTGCTAGATGCTCCTGCTTCTAACCCAAAGGGTTCTCTTTCAAGGGATACATGTGTTTTGTCAACTTCTCTGTATAGGCCTCTTTGGAAGAAGATGAGGCTTTTTCCACCTTGAAAACTGTAATTTGCGGGAAACATTTCTTTCCAAAACTAACTCAGTTCTCCTAGGGAAACAATGTGCTAGATGTTCCTGCTTCTACAACACATGAGTTTCTTTCAAGAGATACATGCGTTTCTTCATCTCAGTTGAATAGGCTTATTTGGAACTACATGAGCTTTACTCCACTTTGAAAACCATCATTTGCAGGATGGATAGTTTTTGAAAAGTAACTCAGTTCTCACAGGGAAACAATGCACTAGATGCTCATTCTTTTCACTCTGAAGGTTTTCTTCCACAGATACACATATTTCATCACTTAGCTGAATAGGCCTTTTTGGATCAAAGTTATCTCCACCTTGAAAACTATGATTGGCTTAAGTATGACTTTGAAAAACTAACTCAATTCTCATACCGAAACAAGTATTTGATTCAGGAAGCTTCTAACATGGAGGCATTTCTTCTGAGAGATACATGTATTCCTTCACTCATGTCATAGGCCTATTCAGAGCAAACAGAGACTATCTCCACCTTGAAAACGGTGATTTGCATGATGTACTTCTCTCAAAACCTAACTCAATACTCACAGGGAAAGAAAGTGTTACATGCTCCAGCTAGTAACGTAGATGGTTTCCTTTGGAAAGATACATGTATTTCTTCAACTCACTTGCATAGGCCTGTTTTGAGCAACCTGAGCCTATCTCCATGACGAAACATCTAAGTTGCAAGAAGTATTCCTTTCCAAAACTAACTTGGTTTTCACAGGGACATAATGCACTAAATGCTCCACCTTCTAAAATAGATGCTTTTCTTTAGAGATATACATGTGTTTCTTTGAACAGAGCTGAATAGGACTATTTGGAGCAAATGGAGCCTATGTCCATCTTGGAAACTATGACTTGCATGAAGTGTTCCTTTCAAAAACTAACTCAGTTCTCACAGGGAAACATAGTACTACACGCTGCACCTACTAATGCAGATGGTATTCTTTGGAGAGATACGTGTGTCACTTTATCTCTGCTGAAGAGGCGTGTTTTTAGAAAACAGAGCCTATCTCCACCTTGAAACACCTAAGTTCCCAAAAGCAATTTTTCAAAATCTAACTAAATTCTCACATGGAGGAAATGTTCTAGATGCTCCTGCTTCTAACACAGATGGTTTTCTTTGGAGAGATGCCTGTGTGTCCTCAACTCAGATGAATAGGCTTATTTGGTTGTCCACTTTCAAAACCCACATTGAAGGAAGTATTCCTTTCAAAAAGTAACTCAACTCTCACAGTGAAACAATGTGCTAGATGCTCCGGCTTCTAGCCCTGATGGATTTCTTTCGAGAGATACATGTGTTTCTTCAACTTAGCTGAATAGGCCTATTTGGTTCACATGAGCCTTTCTCCACCATGAACACAATGTTTTCCAGGAAACATTCCTTTCGAAAACTAACTCAATTCGCCCAGGGAATCAATCTGCAACATGCTGCATCTTCGAACATCAATAGCTTCTCTGGACAGATTCATGAGATTCCACAACTCAGCTGACTACTCCTTATTGGAAGAAAATGAACCATTCTCCAACATGAAAACTACATTTGCAGGGTGTATTCCTTTCCAACACTTACTCACTTCTCATAGGGAATCAATCTGCCACAAGCTGCAGCTTCTAACATAAATAGTTTTCTTCAGAGAGATACATGTCTTTCTTTACTTCAGCAGAATAAGCTCCTTTAGAGCAACAGGAGGCTTACTCCACCTTGAAAACTATGATTTATAGGAAGTATTTCTTTCAAAAACTAACTCAATTCTCACAGTGAACAACGAGCTAGATGCTCCTGCTTCTAACACAGTTACTTTTCTCTCAGGATATACATGGGCTTCTTCAACTCAGCTGAATAGGCCTACTTGGAGCAACATAAGCCTTCCTCCACCTTGAAAACTGTGATTTGCAGGAAGTATTCCTTTCCAAAACGAACTCAACTCCCACAGAGAAACAATGTAGTAGATGCTGCAGCTTCGAACATAGATGGCTTTCTTTGGAGAGATACATTTCTTCAACTCAGCTGAATAAGCCTATTTGGAATGAAGAGAGCTTATCACCACTTTGAAAACTCCACGTTGCAGGAAGTATTCCTTTCCAAAAGTAACTCAACTCTCACAGGGAAAGTATGTGCTAGGTGCTCCTGCTTCTAACACTGATGGTTGTTTTTGGACAGTTGAATGTGCTTCTTAAACTCAGCTGAATAGGCCTATCTGGAACAAAATGATCTTTTCCCCACCTTTAAAAGTCTGATTTGCAGGAAGTATTACTTTCAAATCTAACTCATCCCTCACAGGGAAACACTGTGCTGGAGGCTGCGGTTTATAACACGCATGGATTTCTTTGGAGAGATACATGTGTTTCTTCATCTCAGCTGAAGAGGCCTATTTGGAACAAAATAAGCCTTTTTACACCATGAAATCTATGATTTGTAGGAGCTATTCCTTTCAAAAAGTAACTCAGCTCTCACAGAGAAACAATGTGCTACCTGCTGCAGCTTCTAACATTGATGGTTTTCTTTTGCGGGGTACATGTGTTTCCTGCACTCAGCTGAACATTCCTCTTTGGAGCAAACAGAGCCTATCTCCACCTTGAGAACTATGATTTTCAATAAGCACTCCGTTCCAAAACTAGCTGAATTCTCACAGGGGAAAACTGTTCTAGATGATCCTGCTTCTACCACTGATGCTTGTCTTTGGACAGATACTTGTGTTTCTTTCAACTCAGCTGAACAGGCCTATTTGGAACGAACAGAGTCCACCACCAGTTTCAAAAACACACCTTGCAGGAAATATTCCTTTCAAAAACTAACTCATTTCTCACAGGGAAACAATGTACTAGATTCGGCAGCTTCCAGCATAGATTATTTCCTTGGGAGTGATTCTTGTTTTTGTTCAACTTAGCTGAATTAGGCCTATTGGAGCAAACGTTTCCATTCTCCAACAGGAAAGTGTGATTTGCAGGAGATATTCCTTTCACAAACTAATTCCATTCTCACAGGGAAACAATGTGCTAGATTCTCCTGCTTCTAACACAGATCGTAGACCTTATAGAGTTACGTGTGTTTCTTCAACATAGCTCAATAGGCCTATTTGAAACAAAGAGAGCGTATCTACCCCTAGAAACGCCTAAGTTGAATGAATTATTCCTTTCAAAACTTAACTCAGTTCTCACAGTGAAACAAAGTGCTACATGTTGCAGCATCTAGCATAGATGATTTTCTTTGGAGAGGTACATGTGTTTCTTCAATTCAGCTTTTTAGGCCTATTTCGAGCAAACGCTGCTTATCTCCACAATGAGAACTGTGATTTGCAGGAAGTATTCCTTTCAAAAAGTAACTCAATTCTCCCAGGGAAACAATGTGCTAAGGGATCCTTCAAGTAACATAGATGGTTTTCTTTGGAGAGATACATGTCTTTCTTCAAGTTAGTTGAATTGTCCTACTTGGAGCAAACAGAACCTACTTCCCCCTTGAAATATCTAGTTGTAGGAAGTATTCCTTTGAAAAACTAACTCAATTCTCACAGGGAAACCATGTGCTAGATGCTCCTGCTTCTAACCCAAAGGGTTCTCTTTCAAGGGATACATGTGTTTTGTCAACTTCTCTGTATAGGCCTCTTTGGAAGAAGATGAGGCTTTTTCCACCTTGAAAACTGTAATTTGCGGGAAACATTTCTTTCCAAAACTAACTCAGTTCTCCTAGGGAAACAATGTGCTAGATGTTCCTGCTTCTACAACACATGAGTTTCTTTCAAGAGATACATGCGTTTCTTCATCTCAGTTGAATAGGCTTATTTGGAACTACATGAGCTTTACTCCACTTTGAAAACCATCATTTGCAGGATGGATAGTTTTTGAAAAGTAACTCAGTTCTCACAGGGAAACAATGCACTAGATGCTCATTCTTTTCACTCTGAAGGTTTTCTTCCACAGATACACATATTTCATCACTTAGCTGAATAGGCCTTTTTGGATCAAAGTTATCTCCACCTTGAAAACTATGATTGGCTTAAGTATGACTTTGAAAAACTAACTCAATTCTCATACCGAAACAAGTATTTGATTCAGGAAGCTTCTAACATGGAGGCATTTCTTCTGAGAGATACATGTATTCCTTCACTCATGTCATAGGCCTATTCAGAGCAAACAGAGACTATCTCCACCTTGAAAACGGTGATTTGCATGATGTACTTCTCTCAAAACCTAACTCAATACTCACAGGGAAAGAAAGTGTTACATGCTCCAGCTAGTAACGTAGATGGTTTCCTTTGGAAAGATACATGTATTTCTTCAACTCACTTGCATAGGCCTGTTTTGAGCAACCTGAGCCTATCTCCATGACGAAACATCTAAGTTGCAAGAAGTATTCCTTTCCAAAACTAACTTGGTTTTCACAGGGACATAATGCACTAAATGCTCCACCTTCTAAAATAGATGCTTTTCTTTAGAGATATACATGTGTTTCTTTGAACAGAGCTGAATAGGACTATTTGGAGCAAATGGAGCCTATGTCCATCTTGGAAACTATGACTTGCATGAAGTGTTCCTTTCAAAAACTAACTCAGTTCTCACAGGGAAACATAGTACTACACGCTGCACCTACTAATGCAGATGGTATTCTTTGGAGAGATACGTGTGTCACTTTATCTCTGCTGAAGAGGCGTGTTTTTAGAAAACAGAGCCTATCTCCACCTTGAAACACCTAAGTTCCCAAAAGCAATTTTTCAAAATCTAACTAAATTCTCACATGGAGGAAATGTTCTAGATGCTCCTGCTTCTAACACAGATGGTTTTCTTTGGAGAGATGCCTGTGTGTCCTCAACTCAGATGAATAGGCTTATTTGGTTGTCCACTTTCAAAACCCACATTGAAGGAAGTATTCCTTTCAAAAAGTAACTCAACTCTCACAGTGAAACAATGTGCTAGATGCTCCGGCTTCTAGCCCTGATGGATTTCTTTCGAGAGATACATGTGTTTCTTCAACTTAGCTGAATAGGCCTATTTGGTTCACATGAGCCTTTCTCCACCATGAACACAATGTTTTCCAGGAAACATTCCTTTCGAAAACTAACTCAATTCGCCCAGGGAATCAATCTGCAACATGCTGCATCTTCGAACATCAATAGCTTCTCTGGACAGATTCATGAGATTCCACAACTCAGCTGACTACTCCTTATTGGAAGAAAATGAACCATTCTCCAACATGAAAACTACATTTGCAGGGTGTATTCCTTTCCAACACTTACTCACTTCTCATAGGGAATCAATCTGCCACAAGCTGCAGCTTCTAACATAAATAGTTTTCTTCAGAGAGATACATGTCTTTCTTTACTTCAGCAGAATAAGCTCCTTTAGAGCAACAGGAGGCTTACTCCACCTTGAAAACTATGATTTATAGGAAGTATTTCTTTCAAAAACTAACTCAATTCTCACAGTGAACAACGAGCTAGATGCTCCTGCTTCTAACACAGTTACTTTTCTCTCAGGATATACATGGGCTTCTTCAACTCAGCTGAATAGGCCTACTTGGAGCAACATAAGCCTTCCTCCACCTTGAAAACTGTGATTTGCAGGAAGTATTCCTTTCCAAAACGAACTCAACTCCCACAGAGAAACAATGTAGTAGATGCTGCAGCTTCGAACATAGATGGCTTTCTTTGGAGAGATACATTTCTTCAACTCAGCTGAATAAGCCTATTTGGAATGAAGAGAGCTTATCACCACTTTGAAAACTCCACGTTGCAGGAAGTATTCCTTTCCAAAAGTAACTCAACTCTCACAGGGAAAGTATGTGCTAGGTGCTCCTGCTTCTAACACTGATGGTTGTTTTTGGACAGTTGAATGTGCTTCTTAAACTCAGCTGAATAGGCCTATCTGGAACAAAATGATCTTTTCCCCACCTTTAAAAGTCTGATTTGCAGGAAGTATTACTTTCAAATCTAACTCATCCCTCACAGGGAAACACTGTGCTGGAGGCTGCGGTTTATAACACGCATGGATTTCTTTGGAGAGATACATGTGTTTCTTCATCTCAGCTGAAGAGGCCTATTTGGAACAAAATAAGCCTTTTTACACCATGAAATCTATGATTTGTAGGAGCTATTCCTTTCAAAAAGTAACTCAGCTCTCACAGAGAAACAATGTGCTACCTGCTGCAGCTTCTAACATTGATGGTTTTCTTTTGCGGGGTACATGTGTTTCCTGCACTCAGCTGAACATTCCTCTTTGGAGCAAACAGAGCCTATCTCCACCTTGAGAACTATGATTTTCAATAAGCACTCCGTTCCAAAACTAGCTGAATTCTCACAGGGGAAAACTGTTCTAGATGATCCTGCTTCTACCACTGATGCTTGTCTTTGGACAGATACTTGTGTTTCTTTCAACTCAGCTGAACAGGCCTATTTGGAACGAACAGAGTCCACCACCAGTTTCAAAAACACACCTTGCAGGAAATATTCCTTTCAAAAACTAACTCATTTCTCACAGGGAAACAATGTACTAGATTCGGCAGCTTCCAGCATAGATTATTTCCTTGGGAGTGATTCTTGTTTTTGTTCAACTTAGCTGAATTAGGCCTATTGGAGCAAACGTTTCCATTCTCCAACAGGAAAGTGTGATTTGCAGGAGATATTCCTTTCACAAACTAATTCCATTCTCACAGGGAAACAATGTGCTAGATTCTCCTGCTTCTAACACAGATCGTAGACCTTATAGAGTTACGTGTGTTTCTTCAACATAGCTCAATAGGCCTATTTGAAACAAAGAGAGCGTATCTACCCCTAGAAACGCCTAAGTTGAATGAATTATTCCTTTCAAAACTTAACTCAGTTCTCACAGTGAAACAAAGTGCTACATGTTGCAGCATCTAGCATAGATGATTTTCTTTGGAGAGGTACATGTGTTTCTTCAATTCAGCTTTTTAGGCCTATTTCGAGCAAACGCTGCTTATCTCCACAATGAGAACTGTGATTTGCAGGAAGTATTCCTTTCAAAAAGTAACTCAATTCTCCCAGGGAAACAATGTGCTAAGGGATCCTTCAAGTAACATAGATGGTTTTCTTTGGAGAGATACATGTCTTTCTTCAAGTTAGTTGAATTGTCCTACTTGGAGCAAACAGAACCTACTTCCCCCTTGAAATATCTAGTTGTAGGAAGTATTCCTTTGAAAAACTAACTCAATTCTCACAGGGAAACCATGTGCTAGATGCTCCTGCTTCTAACCCAAAGGGTTCTCTTTCAAGGGATACATGTGTTTTGTCAACTTCTCTGTATAGGCCTCTTTGGAAGAAGATGAGGCTTTTTCCACCTTGAAAACTGTAATTTGCGGGAAACATTTCTTTCCAAAACTAACTCAGTTCTCCTAGGGAAACAATGTGCTAGATGTTCCTGCTTCTACAACACATGAGTTTCTTTCAAGAGATACATGCGTTTCTTCATCTCAGTTGAATAGGCTTATTTGGAACTACATGAGCTTTACTCCACTTTGAAAACCATCATTTGCAGGATGGATAGTTTTTGAAAAGTAACTCAGTTCTCACAGGGAAACAATGCACTAGATGCTCATTCTTTTCACTCTGAAGGTTTTCTTCCACAGATACACATATTTCATCACTTAGCTGAATAGGCCTTTTTGGATCAAAGTTATCTCCACCTTGAAAACTATGATTGGCTTAAGTATGACTTTGAAAAACTAACTCAATTCTCATACCGAAACAAGTATTTGATTCAGGAAGCTTCTAACATGGAGGCATTTCTTCTGAGAGATACATGTATTCCTTCACTCATGTCATAGGCCTATTCAGAGCAAACAGAGACTATCTCCACCTTGAAAACGGTGATTTGCATGATGTACTTCTCTCAAAACCTAACTCAATACTCACAGGGAAAGAAAGTGTTACATGCTCCAGCTAGTAACGTAGATGGTTTCCTTTGGAAAGATACATGTATTTCTTCAACTCACTTGCATAGGCCTGTTTTGAGCAACCTGAGCCTATCTCCATGACGAAACATCTAAGTTGCAAGAAGTATTCCTTTCCAAAACTAACTTGGTTTTCACAGGGACATAATGCACTAAATGCTCCACCTTCTAAAATAGATGCTTTTCTTTAGAGATATACATGTGTTTCTTTGAACAGAGCTGAATAGGACTATTTGGAGCAAATGGAGCCTATGTCCATCTTGGAAACTATGACTTGCATGAAGTGTTCCTTTCAAAAACTAACTCAGTTCTCACAGGGAAACATAGTACTACACGCTGCACCTACTAATGCAGATGGTATTCTTTGGAGAGATACGTGTGTCACTTTATCTCTGCTGAAGAGGCGTGTTTTTAGAAAACAGAGCCTATCTCCACCTTGAAACACCTAAGTTCCCAAAAGCAATTTTTCAAAATCTAACTAAATTCTCACATGGAGGAAATGTTCTAGATGCTCCTGCTTCTAACACAGATGGTTTTCTTTGGAGAGATGCCTGTGTGTCCTCAACTCAGATGAATAGGCTTATTTGGTTGTCCACTTTCAAAACCCACATTGAAGGAAGTATTCCTTTCAAAAAGTAACTCAACTCTCACAGTGAAACAATGTGCTAGATGCTCCGGCTTCTAGCCCTGATGGATTTCTTTCGAGAGATACATGTGTTTCTTCAACTTAGCTGAATAGGCCTATTTGGTTCACATGAGCCTTTCTCCACCATGAACACAATGTTTTCCAGGAAACATTCCTTTCGAAAACTAACTCAATTCGCCCAGGGAATCAATCTGCAACATGCTGCATCTTCGAACATCAATAGCTTCTCTGGACAGATTCATGAGATTCCACAACTCAGCTGACTACTCCTTATTGGAAGAAAATGAACCATTCTCCAACATGAAAACTACATTTGCAGGGTGTATTCCTTTCCAACACTTACTCACTTCTCATAGGGAATCAATCTGCCACAAGCTGCAGCTTCTAACATAAATAGTTTTCTTCAGAGAGATACATGTCTTTCTTTACTTCAGCAGAATAAGCTCCTTTAGAGCAACAGGAGGCTTACTCCACCTTGAAAACTATGATTTATAGGAAGTATTTCTTTCAAAAACTAACTCAATTCTCACAGTGAACAACGAGCTAGATGCTCCTGCTTCTAACACAGTTACTTTTCTCTCAGGATATACATGGGCTTCTTCAACTCAGCTGAATAGGCCTACTTGGAGCAACATAAGCCTTCCTCCACCTTGAAAACTGTGATTTGCAGGAAGTATTCCTTTCCAAAACGAACTCAACTCCCACAGAGAAACAATGTAGTAGATGCTGCAGCTTCGAACATAGATGGCTTTCTTTGGAGAGATACATTTCTTCAACTCAGCTGAATAAGCCTATTTGGAATGAAGAGAGCTTATCACCACTTTGAAAACTCCACGTTGCAGGAAGTATTCCTTTCCAAAAGTAACTCAACTCTCACAGGGAAAGTATGTGCTAGGTGCTCCTGCTTCTAACACTGATGGTTGTTTTTGGACAGTTGAATGTGCTTCTTAAACTCAGCTGAATAGGCCTATCTGGAACAAAATGATCTTTTCCCCACCTTTAAAAGTCTGATTTGCAGGAAGTATTACTTTCAAATCTAACTCATCCCTCACAGGGAAACACTGTGCTGGAGGCTGCGGTTTATAACACGCATGGATTTCTTTGGAGAGATACATGTGTTTCTTCATCTCAGCTGAAGAGGCCTATTTGGAACAAAATAAGCCTTTTTACACCATGAAATCTATGATTTGTAGGAGCTATTCCTTTCAAAAAGTAACTCAGCTCTCACAGAGAAACAATGTGCTACCTGCTGCAGCTTCTAACATTGATGGTTTTCTTTTGCGGGGTACATGTGTTTCCTGCACTCAGCTGAACATTCCTCTTTGGAGCAAACAGAGCCTATCTCCACCTTGAGAACTATGATTTTCAATAAGCACTCCGTTCCAAAACTAGCTGAATTCTCACAGGGGAAAACTGTTCTAGATGATCCTGCTTCTACCACTGATGCTTGTCTTTGGACAGATACTTGTGTTTCTTTCAACTCAGCTGAACAGGCCTATTTGGAACGAACAGAGTCCACCACCAGTTTCAAAAACACACCTTGCAGGAAATATTCCTTTCAAAAACTAACTCATTTCTCACAGGGAAACAATGTACTAGATTCGGCAGCTTCCAGCATAGATTATTTCCTTGGGAGTGATTCTTGTTTTTGTTCAACTTAGCTGAATTAGGCCTATTGGAGCAAACGTTTCCATTCTCCAACAGGAAAGTGTGATTTGCAGGAGATATTCCTTTCACAAACTAATTCCATTCTCACAGGGAAACAATGTGCTAGATTCTCCTGCTTCTAACACAGATCGTAGACCTTATAGAGTTACGTGTGTTTCTTCAACATAGCTCAATAGGCCTATTTGAAACAAAGAGAGCGTATCTACCCCTAGAAACGCCTAAGTTGAATGAATTATTCCTTTCAAAACTTAACTCAGTTCTCACAGTGAAACAAAGTGCTACATGTTGCAGCATCTAGCATAGATGATTTTCTTTGGAGAGGTACATGTGTTTCTTCAATTCAGCTTTTTAGGCCTATTTCGAGCAAACGCTGCTTATCTCCACAATGAGAACTGTGATTTGCAGGAAGTATTCCTTTCAAAAAGTAACTCAATTCTCCCAGGGAAACAATGTGCTAAGGGATCCTTCAAGTAACATAGATGGTTTTCTTTGGAGAGATACATGTCTTTCTTCAAGTTAGTTGAATTGTCCTACTTGGAGCAAACAGAACCTACTTCCCCCTTGAAATATCTAGTTGTAGGAAGTATTCCTTTGAAAAACTAACTCAATTCTCACAGGGAAACCATGTGCTAGATGCTCCTGCTTCTAACCCAAAGGGTTCTCTTTCAAGGGATACATGTGTTTTGTCAACTTCTCTGTATAGGCCTCTTTGGAAGAAGATGAGGCTTTTTCCACCTTGAAAACTGTAATTTGCGGGAAACATTTCTTTCCAAAACTAACTCAGTTCTCCTAGGGAAACAATGTGCTAGATGTTCCTGCTTCTACAACACATGAGTTTCTTTCAAGAGATACATGCGTTTCTTCATCTCAGTTGAATAGGCTTATTTGGAACTACATGAGCTTTACTCCACTTTGAAAACCATCATTTGCAGGATGGATAGTTTTTGAAAAGTAACTCAGTTCTCACAGGGAAACAATGCACTAGATGCTCATTCTTTTCACTCTGAAGGTTTTCTTCCACAGATACACATATTTCATCACTTAGCTGAATAGGCCTTTTTGGATCAAAGTTATCTCCACCTTGAAAACTATGATTGGCTTAAGTATGACTTTGAAAAACTAACTCAATTCTCATACCGAAACAAGTATTTGATTCAGGAAGCTTCTAACATGGAGGCATTTCTTCTGAGAGATACATGTATTCCTTCACTCATGTCATAGGCCTATTCAGAGCAAACAGAGACTATCTCCACCTTGAAAACGGTGATTTGCATGATGTACTTCTCTCAAAACCTAACTCAATACTCACAGGGAAAGAAAGTGTTACATGCTCCAGCTAGTAACGTAGATGGTTTCCTTTGGAAAGATACATGTATTTCTTCAACTCACTTGCATAGGCCTGTTTTGAGCAACCTGAGCCTATCTCCATGACGAAACATCTAAGTTGCAAGAAGTATTCCTTTCCAAAACTAACTTGGTTTTCACAGGGACATAATGCACTAAATGCTCCACCTTCTAAAATAGATGCTTTTCTTTAGAGATATACATGTGTTTCTTTGAACAGAGCTGAATAGGACTATTTGGAGCAAATGGAGCCTATGTCCATCTTGGAAACTATGACTTGCATGAAGTGTTCCTTTCAAAAACTAACTCAGTTCTCACAGGGAAACATAGTACTACACGCTGCACCTACTAATGCAGATGGTATTCTTTGGAGAGATACGTGTGTCACTTTATCTCTGCTGAAGAGGCGTGTTTTTAGAAAACAGAGCCTATCTCCACCTTGAAACACCTAAGTTCCCAAAAGCAATTTTTCAAAATCTAACTAAATTCTCACATGGAGGAAATGTTCTAGATGCTCCTGCTTCTAACACAGATGGTTTTCTTTGGAGAGATGCCTGTGTGTCCTCAACTCAGATGAATAGGCTTATTTGGTTGTCCACTTTCAAAACCCACATTGAAGGAAGTATTCCTTTCAAAAAGTAACTCAACTCTCACAGTGAAACAATGTGCTAGATGCTCCGGCTTCTAGCCCTGATGGATTTCTTTCGAGAGATACATGTGTTTCTTCAACTTAGCTGAATAGGCCTATTTGGTTCACATGAGCCTTTCTCCACCATGAACACAATGTTTTCCAGGAAACATTCCTTTCGAAAACTAACTCAATTCGCCCAGGGAATCAATCTGCAACATGCTGCATCTTCGAACATCAATAGCTTCTCTGGACAGATTCATGAGATTCCACAACTCAGCTGACTACTCCTTATTGGAAGAAAATGAACCATTCTCCAACATGAAAACTACATTTGCAGGGTGTATTCCTTTCCAACACTTACTCACTTCTCATAGGGAATCAATCTGCCACAAGCTGCAGCTTCTAACATAAATAGTTTTCTTCAGAGAGATACATGTCTTTCTTTACTTCAGCAGAATAAGCTCCTTTAGAGCAACAGGAGGCTTACTCCACCTTGAAAACTATGATTTATAGGAAGTATTTCTTTCAAAAACTAACTCAATTCTCACAGTGAACAACGAGCTAGATGCTCCTGCTTCTAACACAGTTACTTTTCTCTCAGGATATACATGGGCTTCTTCAACTCAGCTGAATAGGCCTACTTGGAGCAACATAAGCCTTCCTCCACCTTGAAAACTGTGATTTGCAGGAAGTATTCCTTTCCAAAATGAACTCAACTCCCACAGAGAAACAATGTAGTAGATGCTGCAGCTTCGAACATAGATGGCTTTCTTTGGAGAGATACATTTCTTCAACTCAGCTGAATAAGCCTATTTGGAATGAAGAGAGCTTATCACCACTTTGAAAACTCCACGTTGCAGGAAGTATTCCTTTCCAAAAGTAACTCAACTCTCACAGGGAAAGTATGTGCTAGGTGCTCCTGCTTCTAACACTGATGGTTGTTTTTGGACAGTTGAATGTGCTTCTTAAACTCAGCTGAATAGGCCTATCTGGAACAAAATGATCTTTTCCCCACCTTTAAAAGTCTGATTTGCAGGAAGTATTACTTTCAAATCTAACTCATCCCTCACAGGGAAACACTGTGCTGGAGGCTGCGGTTTATAACACGCATGGATTTCTTTGGAGAGATACATGTGTTTCTTCATCTCAGCTGAAGAGGCCTATTTGGAACAAAATAAGCCTTTTTACACCATGAAATCTATGATTTGTAGGAGCTATTCCTTTCAAAAAGTAACTCAGCTCTCACAGAGAAACAATGTGCTACCTGCTGCAGCTTCTAACATTGATGGTTTTCTTTTGTGGGGTACATGTGTTTCCTGCACTCAGCTGAACATTCCTCTTTGGAGCAAACAGAGCCTATCTCCACCTTGAGAACTATGATTTTCAATAAGCACTCCGTTCCAAAACTAGCTGAATTCTCACAGGGGAAAACTGTTCTAGATGATCCTGCTTCTACCACTGATGCTTGTCTTTGGACAGATACTTGTGTTTCTTTCAACTCAGCTGAACAGGCCTATTTGGAACGAACAGAGTCCACCACCAGTTTCAAAAACACACCTTGCAGGAAATATTCCTTTCAAAAACTAACTCATTTCTCACAGGGAAACAATGTACTAGATTCGGCAGCTTCCAGCATAGATTATTTCCTTGGGAGTGATTCTTGTTTTTGTTCAACTTAGCTGAATTAGGCCTATTGGAGCAAACGTTTCCATTCTCCAACAGGAAAGTGTGATTTGCAGGAGATATTCCTTTCACAAACTAATTCCATTCTCACAGGGAAACAATGTGCTAGATTCTCCTGCTTCTAACACAGATCGTAGACCTTATAGAGTTACGTGTGTTTCTTCAACATAGCTCAATAGGCCTATTTGAAACAAAGAGAGCGTATCTACCCCTAGAAACGCCTAAGTTGAATGAATTATTCCTTTCAAAACTTAACTCAGTTCTCACAGTGAAACAAAGTGCTACATGTTGCAGCATCTAGCATAGATGATTTTCTTTGGAGAGGTACATGTGTTTCTTCAATTCAGCTTTTTAGGCCTATTTCGAGCAAACGCTGCTTATCTCCACAATGAGAACTGTGATTTGCAGGAAGTATTCCTTTCAAAAAGTAACTCAATTCTCCCAGGGAAACAATGTGCTAAGGGATCCTTCAAGTAACATAGATGGTTTTCTTTGGAGAGATACATGTCTTTCTTCAAGTTAGTTGAATTGTCCTACTTGGAGCAAACAGAACCTACTTCCCCCTTGAAATATCTAGTTGTAGGAAGTATTCCTTTGAAAAACTAACTCAATTCTCACAGGGAAACCATGTGCTAGATGCTCCTGCTTCTAACCCAAAGGGTTCTCTTTCAAGGGATACATGTGTTTTGTCAACTTCTCTGTATAGGCCTCTTTGGAAGAAGATGAGGCTTTTTCCACCTTGAAAACTGTAATTTGCGGGAAACATTTCTTTCCAAAACTAACTCAGTTCTCCTAGGGAAACAATGTGCTAGATGTTCCTGCTTCTACAACACATGAGTTTCTTTCAAGAGATACATGCGTTTCTTCATCTCAGTTGAATAGGCTTATTTGGAACTACATGAGCTTTACTCCACTTTGAAAACCATCATTTGCAGGATGGATAGTTTTTGAAAAGTAACTCAGTTCTCACAGGGAAACAATGCACTAGATGCTCATTCTTTTCACTCTGAAGGTTTTCTTCCACAGATACACATATTTCATCACTTAGCTGAATAGGCCTTTTTGGATCAAAGTTATCTCCACCTTGAAAACTATGATTGGCTTAAGTATGACTTTGAAAAACTAACTCAATTCTCATACCGAAACAAGTATTTGATTCAGGAAGCTTCTAACATGGAGGCATTTCTTCTGAGAGATACATGTATTCCTTCACTCATGTCATAGGCCTATTCAGAGCAAACAGAGACTATCTCCACCTTGAAAACGGTGATTTGCATGATGTACTTCTCTCAAAACCTAACTCAATACTCACAGGGAAAGAAAGTGTTACATGCTCCAGCTAGTAACGTAGATGGTTTCCTTTGGAAAGATACATGTATTTCTTCAACTCACTTGCATAGGCCTGTTTTGAGCAACCTGAGCCTATCTCCATGACGAAACATCTAAGTTGCAAGAAGTATTCCTTTCCAAAACTAACTTGGTTTTCACAGGGACATAATGCACTAAATGCTCCACCTTCTAAAATAGATGCTTTTCTTTAGAGATATACATGTGTTTCTTTGAACAGAGCTGAATAGGACTATTTGGAGCAAATGGAGCCTATGTCCATCTTGGAAACTATGACTTGCATGAAGTGTTCCTTTCAAAAACTAACTCAGTTCTCACAGGGAAACATAGTACTACACGCTGCACCTACTAATGCAGATGGTATTCTTTGGAGAGATACGTGTGTCACTTTATCTCTGCTGAAGAGGCGTGTTTTTAGAAAACAGAGCCTATCTCCACCTTGAAACACCTAAGTTCCCAAAAGCAATTTTTCAAAATCTAACTAAATTCTCACATGGAGGAAATGTTGTAGATGCTCCTGCTTCTAACACAGATGGTTTTCGTTGGAGAGATGCCTGTGTGTCCTCAACTCAGATGAATAGGCTTATTTGGTTGTCCACTTTCAAAACCCACATTGAAGGAAGTATTCCTTTCAAAAAGTAACTCAACTCTCACAGTGAAACAATGTGCTAGATGCTCCGGCTTCTAGCCCTGATGGATTTCTTTCGAGAGATACATGTGTTTCTTCAACTTAGCTGAATAGGCCTATTTGGTTCACATGAGCCTTTCTCCACCATGAACACAATGTTTTCCAGGAAACATTCCTTTCGAAAACTAACTCAATTCGCCCAGGGAATCAATCTGCAACATGCTGCATCTTCGAACATCAATAGCTTCTCTGGACAGATTCATGAGATTCCACAACTCAGCTGACTACTCCTTATTGGAAGAAAATGAACCATTCTCCAACATGAAAACTACATTTGCAGGGTGTATTCCTTTCCAACACTTACTCACTTCTCATAGGGAATCAATCTGCCACAAGCTGCAGCTTCTAACATAAATAGTTTTCTTCAGAGAGATACATGTCTTTCTTTACTTCAGCAGAATAAGCTCCTTTAGAGCAACAGGAGGCTTACTCCACCTTGAAAACTATGATTTATAGGAAGTATTTCTTTCAAAAACTAACTCAATTCTCACAGTGAACAAGGAGCTAGATGCTCCTGCTTCTAACACAGTTACTTTTCTCTCAGGATATACATGGGCTTCTTCAACTCAGCTGAATAGGCCTACTTGGAGCAACATAAGCCTTCCTCCACCTTGAAAACTGTGATTTGCAGGAAGTATTCCTTTCCAAAACGAACTCAACTCCCACAGAGAAACAATGTAGTAGATGCTGCAGCTTCGAACATAGATGGCTTTCTTTGGAGAGATACATTTCTTCAACTCAGCTGAATAAGCCTATTTGGAATGAAGAGAGCTTATCACCACTTTGAAAACTCCACGTTGCAGGAAGTATTCCTTTCCAAAAGTAACTCAACTCTCACAGGGAAAGTATGTGCTAGGTGCTCCTGCTTCTAACACTGATGGTTGTTTTTGGACAGTTGAATGTGCTTCTTAAACTCAGCTGAATAGGCCTATCTGGAACAAAATGATCTTTTCCCCACCTTTAAAAGTCTGATTTGCAGGAAGTATTACTTTCAAATCTAACTCATCCCTCACAGGGAAACACTGTGCTGGAGGCTGCGGTTTATAACACGCATGGATTTCTTTGGAGAGATACATGTGTTTCTTCATCTCAGCTGAAGAGGCCTATTTGGAACAAAATAAGCCTTTTTACACCATGAAATCTATGATTTGTAGGAGCTATTCCTTTCAAAAAGTAACTCAGCTCTCACAGAGAAACAATGTGCTACCTGCTGCAGCTTCTAACATTGATGGTTTTCTTTTGCGGGGTACATGTGTTTCCTGCACTCAGCTGAACATTCCTCTTTGGAGCAAACAGAGCCTATCTCCACCTTGAGAACTATGATTTTCAATAAGCACTCCGTTCCAAAACTAGCTGAATTCTCACAGGGGAAAACTGTTCTAGATGATCCTGCTTCTACCACTGATGCTTGTCTTTGGACAGATACTTGTGTTTCTTTCAACTCAGCTGAACAGGCCTATTTGGAACGAACAGAGTCCACCACCAGTTTCAAAAACACACCTTGCAGGAAATATTCCTTTCAAAAACTAACTCATTTCTCACAGGGAAACAATGTACTAGATTCGGCAGCTTCCAGCATACATTATTTCCTTGGGAGTGATTCTTGTTTTTGTTCAACTTAGCTGAATTAGGCCTATTGGAGCAAACGTTTCCATTCTCCAACAGGAAAGTGTGATTTGCAGGAGATATTCCTTTCACAAACTAATTCCATTCTCACAGGGAAACAATGTGCTAGATTCTCCTGCTTCTAACACAGATCGTAGACCTTATAGAGTTACGTGTGTTTCTTCAACATAGCTCAATAGGCCTATTTGAAACAAAGAGAGCGTATCTACCCCTAGAAACGCCTAAGTTGAATGAATTATTCCTTTCAAAACTTAACTCAGTTCTCACAGTGAAACAAAGTGCTACATGTTGCAGCATCTAGCATAGATGATTTTCTTTGGAGAGGTACATGTGTTTCTTCAATTCAGCTTTTTAGGCCTATTTCGAGCAAACGCTGCTTATCTCCACAATGAGAACTGTGATTTGCAGGAAGTATTCCTTTCAAAAAGTAACTCAATTCTCCCAGGGAAACAATGTGCTAAGGGATCCTTCAAGTAACATAGATGGTTTTCTTTGGAGAGATACATGTCTTTCTTCAAGTTAGTTGAATTGTCCTACTTGGAGCAAACAGAACCTACTTCCCCCTTGAAATATCTAGTTGTAGGAAGTATTCCTTTGAAAAACTAACTCAATTCTCACAGGGAAACCATGTGCTAGATGCTCCTGCTTCTAACCCAAAGGGTTCTCTTTCAAGGGATACATGTGTTTTGTCAACTTCTCTGTATAGGCCTCTTTGGAAGAAGATGAGGCTTTTTCCACCTTGAAAACTGTAATTTGCGGGAAACATTTCTTTCCAAAACTAACTCAGTTCTCCTAGGGAAACAATGTGCTAGATGTTCCTGCTTCTACAACACATGAGTTTCTTTCAAGAGATACATGCGTTTCTTCATCTCAGTTGAATAGGCTTATTTGGAACTACATGAGCTTTACTCCACTTTGAAAACCATCATTTGCAGGATGGATAGTTTTTGAAAAGTAACTCAGTTCTCACAGGGAAACAATGCACTAGATGCTCATTCTTTTCACTCTGAAGGTTTTCTTCCACAGATACACATATTTCATCACTTAGCTGAATAGGCCTTTTTGGATCAAAGTTATCTCCACCTTGAAAACTATGATTGGCTTAAGTATGACTTTGAAAAACTAACTCAATTCTCATACCGAAACAAGTATTTGATTCAGGAAGCTTCTAACATGGAGGCATTTCTTCTGAGAGATACATGTATTCCTTCACTCATGTCATAGGCCTATTCAGAGCAAACAGAGACTATCTCCACCTTGAAAACGGTGATTTGCATGATGTACTTCTCTCAAAACCTAACTCAATACTCACAGGGAAAGAAAGTGTTACATGCTCCAGCTAGTAACGTAGATGGTTTCCTTTGGAAAGATACATGTATTTCTTCAACTCACTTGCATAGGCCTGTTTTGAGCAACCTGAGCCTATCTCCATGACGAAACATCTAAGTTGCAAGAAGTATTCCTTTCCAAAACTAACTTGGTTTTCACAGGGACATAATGCACTAAATGCTCCACCTTCTAAAATAGATGCTTTTCTTTAGAGATATACATGTGTTTCTTTGAACAGAGCTGAATAGGACTATTTGGAGCAAATGGAGCCTATGTCCATCTTGGAAACTATGACTTGCATGAAGTGTTCCTTTCAAAAACTAACTCAGTTCTCACAGGGAAACATAGTACTACACGCTGCACCTACTAATGCAGATGGTATTCTTTGGAGAGATACGTGTGTCACTTTATCTCTGCTGAAGAGGCGTGTTTTTAGAAAACAGAGCCTATCTCCACCTTGAAACACCTAAGTTCCCAAAAGCAATTTTTCAAAATCTAACTAAATTCTCACATGGAGGAAATGTTGTAGATGCTCCTGCTTCTAACACAGATGGTTTTCGTTGGAGAGATGCCTGTGTGTCCTCAACTCAGATGAATAGGCTTATTTGGTTGTCCACTTTCAAAACCCACATTGAAGGAAGTATTCCTTTCAAAAAGTAACTCAACTCTCACAGTGAAACAATGTGCTAGATGCTCCGGCTTCTAGCCCTGATGGATTTCTTTCGAGAGATACATGTGTTTCTTCAACTTAGCTGAATAGGCCTATTTGGTTCACATGAGCCTTTCTCCACCATGAACACAATGTTTTCCAGGAAACATTCCTTTTGAAAACTAACTCAATTCGCCCAGGGAATCAATCTGCAACATGCTGCATCTTCGAACATCAATAGCTTCTCTGGACAGATTCATGAGATTCCACAACTCAGCTGACTACTCCTTATTGGAAGAAAATGAACCATTCTCCAACATGAAAACTACATTTGCAGGGTGTATTCCTTTCCAACACTTACTCACTTCTCATAGGGAATCAATCTGCCACAAGCTGCAGCTTCTAACATAAATAGTTTTCTTCAGAGAGATATATGTCTTTCTTTACTTCAGCAGAATAAGCTCCTTTAGAGCAACAGGAGGCTTACTCCACCTTGAAAACTATGATTTATAGGAAGTATTTCTTTCAAAAACTAACTCAATTCTCACAGTGAACAAGGAGCTAGATGCTCCTGCTTCTAACACAGTTACTTTTCTCTCAGGATATACATGGGCTTCTTCAACTCAGCTGAATAGGCCTACTTGGAGCAACATAAGCCTTCCTCCACCTTGAAAACTGTGATTTGCAGGAAGTATTCCTTTCCAAAACGAACTCAACTCCCACAGAGAAACAATGTAGTAGATGCTGCAGCTTCGAACATAGATGGCTTTCTTTGGAGAGATACATTTCTTCAACTCAGCTGAATAAGCCTATTTGGAATGAAGAGAGCTTATCACCACTTTGAAAACTCCACGTTGCAGGAAGTATTCCTTTCCAAAAGTAACTCAACTCTCACAGGGAAAGTATGTGCTAGGTGCTCCTGCTTCTAACACTGATGGTTGTTTTTGGACAGTTGAATGTGCTTCTTAAACTCAGCTGAATAGGCCTATCTGGAACAAAATGATCTTTTCCCCACCTTTAAAAGTCTGATTTGCAGGAAGTATTACTTTCAAATCTAACTCATCCCTCACAGGGAAACACTGTGCTGGAGGCTGCGGTTTATAACACGCATGGATTTCTTTGGAGAGATACATGTGTTTCTTCATCTCAGCTGAAGAGGCCTATTTGGAACAAAATAAGCCTTTTTACACCATGAAATCTATGATTTGTAGGAGCTATTCCTTTCAAAAAGTAACTCAGCTCTCACAGAGAAACAATGTGCTACCTGCTGCAGCTTCTAACATTGATGGTTTTCTTTTGCGGGGTACATGTGTTTCCTGCACTCAGCTGAACATTCCTCTTTGGAGCAAACAGAGCCTATCTCCACCTTGAGAACTATGATTTTCAATAAGCACTCCGTTCCAAAACTAGCTGAATTCTCACAGGGGAAAACTGTTCTAGATGATCCTGCTTCTACCACTGATGCTTGTCTTTGGACAGATACTTGTGTTTCTTTCAACTCAGCTGAACAGGCCTATTTGGAACGAACAGAGTCCACCACCAGTTTCAAAAACACACCTTGCAGGAAATATTCCTTTCAAAAACTAACTCATTTCTCACAGGGAAACAATGTACTAGATTCGGCAGCTTCCAGCATACATTATTTCCTTGGGAGTGATTCTTGTTTTTGTTCAACTTAGCTGAATTAGGCCTATTGGAGCAAACGTTTCCATTCTCCAACAGGAAAGTGTGATTTGCAGGAGATATTCCTTTCACAAACTAATTCCATTCTCACAGGGAAACAATGTGCTAGATTCTCCTGCTTCTAACACAGATCGTAGACCTTATAGAGTTACGTGTGTTTCTTCAACATAGCTCAATAGGCCTATTTGAAACAAAGAGAGTGTATCTACCCCTAGAAACGCCTAAGTTGAATGAATTATTCCTTTCAAAACTTAACTCAGTTCTCACAGTGAAACAAAGTGCTACATGTTGCAGCATCTAGCATAGATGATTTTCTTTGGAGAGGTACATGTGTTTCTTCAATTCAGCTTTTTAGGCCTATTTCGAGCAAACGCTGCTTATCTCCACAATGAGAACTGTGATTTGCAGGAAGTATTCCTTTCAAAAAGTAACTCAATTCTCCCAGGGAAACAATGTGCTAAGGGATCCTTCAAGTAACATAGATGGTTTTCTTTGGAGAGATACATGTCTTTCTTCAAGTTAGTTGAATTGTCCTACTTGGAGCAAACAGAACCTACTTCCCCCTTGAAATATCTAGTTGTAGGAAGTATTCCTTTGAAAAACTAACTCAATTCTCACAGGGAAACCATGTGCTAGATGCTCCTGCTTCTAACCCAAAGGGTTCTCTTTCAAGGGATACATGTGTTTTGTCAACTTCTCTGTATAGGCCTCTTTGGAAGAAGATGAGGCTTTTTCCACCTTGAAAACTGTAATTTGCGGGAAACATTTCTTTCCAAAACTAACTCAGTTCTCCTAGGGAAACAATGTGCTAGATGTTCCTGCTTCTACAACACATGAGTTTCTTTCAAGAGATACATGCGTTTCTTCATCTCAGTTGAATAGGCTTATTTGGAACTACATGAGCTTTACTCCACTTTGAAAACCATCATTTGCAGGATGGATAGTTTTTGAAAAGTAACTCAGTTCTCACAGGGAAACAATGCACTAGATGCTCATTCTTTTCACTCTGAAGGTTTTCTTCCACAGATACACATATTTCATCACTTAGCTGAATAGGCCTTTTTGGATCAAAGTTATCTCCACCTTGAAAACTATGATTGGCTTAAGTATGACTTTGAAAAACTAACTCAATTCTCATACCGAAACAAGTATTTGATTCAGGAAGCTTCTAACATGGAGGCATTTCTTCTGAGAGATACATGTATTCCTTCACTCATGTCATAGGCCTATTCAGAGCAAACAGAGACTATCTCCACCTTGAAAACGGTGATTTGCATGATGTACTTCTCTCAAAACCTAACTCAATACTCACAGGGAAAGAAAGTGTTACATGCTCCAGCTAGTAACGTAGATGGTTTCCTTTGGAAAGATACATGTATTTCTTCAACTCACTTGCATAGGCCTGTTTTGAGCAACCTGAGCCTATCTCCATGACGAAACATCTAAGTTGCAAGAAGTATTCCTTTCCAAAACTAACTTGGTTTTCACAGGGACATAATGCACTAAATGCTCCACCTTCTAAAATAGATGCTTTTCTTTAGAGATATACATGTGTTTCTTTGAACAGAGCTGAATAGGACTATTTGGAGCAAATGGAGCCTATCTCCATCTTGGAAACTATGACTTGCATGAAGTGTTCCTTTCAAAAACTAACTCAGTTCTCACAGGGAAACATAGTACTACACGCTGCACCTACTAATGCAGATGGTATTCTTTGGAGAGATACGTGTGTCACTTTATCTCTGCTGAAGAGGCGTGTTTTTAGAAAACAGAGCCTATCTCCACCTTGAAACACCTAAGTTCCCAAAAGCAATTTTTCAAAATCTAACTAAATTCTCACATGGAGGAAATGTTCTAGATGCTCCTGCTTCTAACACAGATGGTTTTCGTTGGAGAGATGCCTGTGTGTCCTCAACTCAGATGAATAGGCTTATTTGGTTGTCCACTTTCAAAACCCACATTGAAGGAAGTATTCCTTTCAAAAAGTAACTCAACTCTCACAGTGAAACAATGTGCTAGATGCTCCGGCTTCTAGCCCTGATGGATTTCTTTCGAGAGATACATGTGTTTCTTCAACTTAGCTGAATAGGCCTATTTGGTTCACATGAGCCTTTCTCCACCATGAACACAATGTTTTCCAGGAAACATTCCTTTCGAAAACTAACTCAATTCGCCCAGGGAATCAATCTGCAACATGCTGCATCTTCGAACATCAATAGCTTCTCTGGACAGATTCATGAGATTCCACAACTCAGCTGACTACTCCTTATTGGAAGAAAATGAACCATTCTCCAACATGAAAACTACATTTGCAGGGTGTATTCCTTTCCAACACTTACTCACTTCTCATAGGGAATCAATCTGCCACAAGCTGCAGCTTCTAACATAAATAGTTTTCTTCAGAGAGATACATGTCTTTCTTTACTTCAGCAGAATAAGCTCCTTTAGAGCAACAGGAGGCTTACTCCACCTTGAAAACTATGATTTATAGGAAGTATTTCTTTCAAAAACTAACTCAATTCTCACAGTGAACAACGAGCTAGATGCTCCTGCTTCTAACACAGTTACTTTTCTCTCAGGATATACATGGGCTTCTTCAACTCAGCTGAATAGGCCTACTTGGAGCAACATAAGCCTTCCTCCACCTTGAAAACTGTGATTTGCAGGAAGTATTCCTTTCCAAAACGAACTCAACTCCCACAGAGAAACAATGTAGTAGATGCTGCAGCTTCGAACATAGATGGCTTTCTTTGGAGAGATACATTTCTTCAACTCAGCTGAATAAGCCTATTTGGAATGAAGAGAGCTTATCACCACTTTGAAAACTCCACGTTGCAGGAAGTATTCCTTTCCAAAAGTAACTCAACTCTCACAGGGAAAGTATGTGCTAGGTGCTCCTGCTTCTAACACTGATGGTTGTTTTTGGACAGTTGAATGTGCTTCTTAAACTCAGCTGAATAGGCCTATCTGGAACAAAATGATCTTTTCCCCACCTTTAAAAGTCTGATTTGCAGGAAGTATTACTTTCAAATCTAACTCATCCCTCACAGGGAAACACTGTGCTGGAGGCTGCGGTTTATAACACGCATGGATTTCTTTGGAGAGATACATGTGTTTCTTCATCTCAGCTGAAGAGGCCTATTTGGAACAAAATAAGCCTTTTTACACCATGAAATCTATGATTTGTAGGAGCTATTCCTTTCAAAAAGTAACTCAGCTCTCACAGAGAAACAATGTGCTACCTGCTGCAGCTTCTAACATTGATGGTTTTCTTTTGCGGGGTACATGTGTTTCCTGCACTCAGCTGAACATTCCTCTTTGGAGCAAACAGAGCCTATCTCCACCTTGAGAACTATGATTTTCAATAAGCACTCCGTTCCAAAACTAGCTGAATTCTCACAGGGGAAAACTGTTCTAGATGATCCTGCTTCTACCACTGATGCTTGTCTTTGGACAGATACTTGTGTTTCTTTCAACTCAGCTGAACAGGCCTATTTGGAACGAACAGAGTCCACCACCAGTTTCAAAAACACACCTTGCAGGAAATATTCCTTTCAAAAACTAACTCATTTCTCACAGGGAAACAATGTACTAGATTCGGCAGCTTCCAGCATAGATTATTTCCTTGGGAGTGATTCTTGTTTTTGTTCAACTTAGCTGAATTAGGCCTATTGGAGCAAACGTTTCCATTCTCCAACAGGAAAGTGTGATTTGCAGGAGATATTCCTTTCACAAACTAATTCCATTCTCACAGGGAAACAATGTGCTAGATTCTCCTGCTTCTAACACAGATCGTAGACCTTATAGAGTTACGTGTGTTTCTTCAACATAGCTCAATAGGCCTATTTGAAACAAAGAGAGCGTATCTACCCCTAGAAACGCCTAAGTTGAATGAATTATTCCTTTCAAAACTTAACTCAGTTCTCACAGTGAAACAAAGTGCTACATGTTGCAGCATCTAGCATAGATGATTTTCTTTGGAGAGGTACATGTGTTTCTTCAATTCAGCTTTTTAGGCCTATTTCGAGCAAACGCTGCTTATCTCCACAATGAGAACTGTGATTTGCAGGAAGTATTCCTTTCAAAAAGTAACTCAATTCTCCCAGGGAAACAATGTGCTAAGGGATCCTTCAAGTAACATAGATGGTTTTCTTTGGAGAGATACATGTCTTTCTTCAAGTTAGTTGAATTGTCCTACTTGGAGCAAACAGAACCTACTTCCCCCTTGAAATATCTAGTTGTAGGAAGTATTCCTTTGAAAAACTAACTCAATTCTCACAGGGAAACCATGTGCTAGATGCTCCTGCTTCTAACCCAAAGGGTTCTCTTTCAAGGGATACATGTGTTTTGTCAACTTCTCTGTATAGGCCTCTTTGGAAGAAGATGAGGCTTTTTCCACCTTGAAAACTGTAATTTGCGGGAAACATTTCTTTCCAAAACTAACTCAGTTCTCCTAGGGAAACAATGTGCTAGATGTTCCTGCTTCTACAACACATGAGTTTCTTTCAAGAGATACATGCGTTTCTTCATCTCAGTTGAATAGGCTTATTTGGAACTACATGAGCTTTACTCCACTTTGAAAACCATCATTTGCAGGATGGATAGTTTTTGAAAAGTAACTCAGTTCTCACAGGGAAACAATGCACTAGATGCTCATTCTTTTCACTCTGAAGGTTTTCTTCCACAGATACACATATTTCATCACTTAGCTGAATAGGCCTTTTTGGATCAAAGTTATCTCCACCTTGAAAACTATGATTGGCTTAAGTATGACTTTGAAAAACTAACTCAATTCTCATACCGAAACAAGTATTTGATTCAGGAAGCTTCTAACATGGAGGCATTTCTTCTGAGAGATACATGTATTCCTTCACTCATGTCATAGGCCTATTCAGAGCAAACAGAGACTATCTCCACCTTGAAAACGGTGATTTGCATGATGTACTTCTCTCAAAACCTAACTCAATACTCACAGGGAAAGAAAGTGTTACATGCTCCAGCTAGTAACGTAGATGGTTTCCTTTGGAAAGATACATGTATTTCTTCAACTCACTTGCATAGGCCTGTTTTGAGCAACCTGAGCCTATCTCCATGACGAAACATCTAAGTTGCAAGAAGTATTCCTTTCCAAAACTAACTTGGTTTTCACAGGGACATAATGCACTAAATGCTCCACCTTCTAAAATAGATGCTTTTCTTTAGAGATATACATGTGTTTCTTTGAACAGAGCTGAATAGGACTATTTGGAGCAAATGGAGCCTATGTCCATCTTGGAAACTATGACTTGCATGAAGTGTTCCTTTCAAAAACTAACTCAGTTCTCACAGGGAAACATAGTACTACACGCTGCACCTACTAATGCAGATGGTATTCTTTGGAGAGATACGTGTGTCACTTTATCTCTGCTGAAGAGGCGTGTTTTTAGAAAACAGAGCCTATCTCCACCTTGAAACACCTAAGTTCCCAAAAGCAATTTTTCAAAATCTAACTAAATTCTCACATGGAGGAAATGTTGTAGATGCTCCTGCTTCTAACACAGATGGTTTTCGTTGGAGAGATGCCTGTGTGTCCTCAACTCAGATGAATAGGCTTATTTGGTTGTCCACTTTCAAAACCCACATTGAAGGAAGTATTCCTTTCAAAAAGTAACTCAACTCTCACAGTGAAACAATGTGCTAGATGCTCCGGCTTCTAGCCCTGATGGATTTCTTTCGAGAGATACATGTGTTTCTTCAACTTAGCTGAATAGGCCTATTTGGTTCACATGAGCCTTTCTCCACCATGAACACAATGTTTTCCAGGAAACATTCCTTTCGAAAACTAACTCAATTCGCCCAGGGAATCAATCTGCAACATGCTGCATCTTCGAACATCAATAGCTTCTCTGGACAGATTCATGAGATTCCACAACTCAGCTGACTACTCCTTATTGGAAGAAAATGAACCATTCTCCAACATGAAAACTACATTTGCAGGGTGTATTCCTTTCCAACACTTACTCACTTCTCATAGGGAATCAATCTGCCACAAGCTGCAGCTTCTAACATAAATAGTTTTCTTCAGAGAGATACATGTCTTTCTTTACTTCAGCAGAATAAGCTCCTTTAGAGCAACAGGAGGCTTACTCCACCTTGAAAACTATGATTTATAGGAAGTATTTCTTTCAAAAACTAACTCAATTCTCACAGTGAACAAGGAGCTAGATGCTCCTGCTTCTAACACAGTTACTTTTCTCTCAGGATATACATGGGCTTCTTCAACTCAGCTGAATAGGCCTACTTGGAGCAACATAAGCCTTCCTCCACCTTGAAAACTGTGATTTGCAGGAAGTATTCCTTTCCAAAACGAACTCAACTCCCACAGAGAAACAATGTAGTAGATGCTGCAGCTTCGAACATAGATGGCTTTCTTTGGAGAGATACATTTCTTCAACTCAGCTGAATAAGCCTATTTGGAATGAAGAGAGCTTATCACCACTTTGAAAACTCCACGTTGCAGGAAGTATTCCTTTCCAAAAGTAACTCAACTCTCACAGGGAAAGTATGTGCTAGGTGCTCCTGCTTCTAACACTGATGGTTGTTTTTGGACAGTTGAATGTGCTTCTTAAACTCAGCTGAATAGGCCTATCTGGAACAAAATGATCTTTTCCCCACCTTTAAAAGTCTGATTTGCAGGAAGTATTACTTTCAAATCTAACTCATCCCTCACAGGGAAACACTGTGCTGGAGGCTGCGGTTTATAACACGCATGGATTTCTTTGGAGAGATACATGTGTTTCTTCATCTCAGCTGAAGAGGCCTATTTGGAACAAAATAAGCCTTTTTACACCATGAAATCTATGATTTGTAGGAGCTATTCCTTTCAAAAAGTAACTCAGCTCTCACAGAGAAACAATGTGCTACCTGCTGCAGCTTCTAACATTGATGGTTTTCTTTTGCGGGGTACATGTGTTTCCTGCACTCAGCTGAACATTCCTCTTTGGAGCAAACAGAGCCTATCTCCACCTTGAGAACTATGATTTTCAATAAGCACTCCGTTCCAAAACTAGCTGAATTCTCACAGGGGAAAACTGTTCTAGATGATCCTGCTTCTACCACTGATGCTTGTCTTTGGACAGATACTTGTGTTTCTTTCAACTCAGCTGAACAGGCCTATTTGGAACGAACAGAGTCCACCACCAGTTTCAAAAACACACCTTGCAGGAAATATTCCTTTCAAAAACTAACTCATTTCTCACAGGGAAACAATGTACTAGATTCGGCAGCTTCCAGCATACATTATTTCCTTGGGAGTGATTCTTGTTTTTGTTCAACTTAGCTGAATTAGGCCTATTGGAGCAAACGTTTCCATTCTCCAACAGGAAAGTGTGATTTGCAGGAGATATTCCTTTCACAAACTAATTCCATTCTCACAGGGAAACAATGTGCTAGATTCTCCTGCTTCTAACACAGATCGTAGACCTTATAGAGTTACGTGTGTTTCTTCAACATAGCTCAATAGGCCTATTTGAAACAAAGAGAGCGTATCTACCCCTAGAAACGCCTAAGTTGAATGAATTATTCCTTTCAAAACTTAACTCAGTTCTCACAGTGAAACAAAGTGCTACATGTTGCAGCATCTAGCATAGATGATTTTCTTTGGAGAGGTACATGTGTTTCTTCAATTCAGCTTTTTAGGCCTATTTCGAGCAAACGCTGCTTATCTCCACAATGAGAACTGTGATTTGCAGGAAGTATTCCTTTCAAAAAGTAACTCAATTCTCCCAGGGAAACAATGTGCTAAGGGATCCTTCAAGTAACATAGATGGTTTTCTTTGGAGAGATACATGTCTTTCTTCAAGTTAGTTGAATTGTCCTACTTGGAGCAAACAGAACCTACTTCCCCCTTGAAATATCTAGTTGTAGGAAGTATTCCTTTGAAAAACTAACTCAATTCTCACAGGGAAACCATGTGCTAGATGCTCCTGCTTCTAACCCAAAGGGTTCTCTTTCAAGGGATACATGTGTTTTGTCAACTTCTCTGTATAGGCCTCTTTGGAAGAAGATGAGGCTTTTTCCACCTTGAAAACTGTAATTTGCGGGAAACATTTCTTTCCAAAACTAACTCAGTTCTCCTAGGGAAACAATGTGCTAGATGTTCCTGCTTCTACAACACATGAGTTTCTTTCAAGAGATACATGCGTTTCTTCATCTCAGTTGAATAGGCTTATTTGGAACTACATGAGCTTTACTCCACTTTGAAAACCATCATTTGCAGGATGGATAGTTTTTGAAAAGTAACTCAGTTCTCACAGGGAAACAATGCACTAGATGCTCATTCTTTTCACTCTGAAGGTTTTCTTCCACAGATACACATATTTCATCACTTAGCTGAATAGGCCTTTTTGGATCAAAGTTATCTCCACCTTGAAAACTATGATTGGCTTAAGTATGACTTTGAAAAACTAACTCAATTCTCATACCGAAACAAGTATTTGATTCAGGAAGCTTCTAACATGGAGGCATTTCTTCTGAGAGATACATGTATTCCTTCACTCATGTCATAGGCCTATTCAGAGCAAACAGAGACTATCTCCACCTTGAAAACGGTGATTTGCATGATGTACTTCTCTCAAAACCTAACTCAATACTCACAGGGAAAGAAAGTGTTACATGCTCCAGCTAGTAACGTAGATGGTTTCCTTTGGAAAGATACATGTATTTCTTCAACTCACTTGCATAGGCCTGTTTTGAGCAACCTGAGCCTATCTCCATGACGAAACATCTAAGTTGCAAGAAGTATTCCTTTCCAAAACTAACTTGGTTTTCACAGGGACATAATGCACTAAATGCTCCACCTTCTAAAATAGATGCTTTTCTTTAGAGATATACATGTGTTTCTTTGAACAGAGCTGAATAGGACTATTTGGAGCAAATGGAGCCTATGTCCATCTTGGAAACTATGACTTGCATGAAGTGTTCCTTTCAAAAACTAACTCAGTTCTCACAGGGAAACATAGTACTACACGCTGCACCTACTAATGCAGATGGTATTCTTTGGAGAGATACGTGTGTCACTTTATCTCTGCTGAAGAGGCGTGTTTTTAGAAAACAGAGCCTATCTCCACCTTGAAACACCTAAGTTCCCAAAAGCAATTTTTCAAAATCTAACTAAATTCTCACATGGAGGAAATGTTGTAGATGCTCCTGCTTCTAACACAGATGGTTTTCGTTGGAGAGATGCCTGTGTGTCCTCAACTCAGATGAATAGGCTTATTTGGTTGTCCACTTTCAAAACCCACATTGAAGGAAGTATTCCTTTCAAAAAGTAACTCAACTCTCACAGTGAAACAATGTGCTAGATGCTCCGGCTTCTAGCCCTGATGGATTTCTTTCGAGAGATACATGTGTTTCTTCAACTTAGCTGAATAGGCCTATTTGGTTCACATGAGCCTTTCTCCACCATGAACACAATGTTTTCCAGGAAACATTCCTTTTGAAAACTAACTCAATTCGCCCAGGGAATCAATCTGCAACATGCTGCATCTTCGAACATCAATAGCTTCTCTGGACAGATTCATGAGATTCCACAACTCAGCTGACTACTCCTTATTGGAAGAAAATGAACCATTCTCCAACATGAAAACTACATTTGCAGGGTGTATTCCTTTCCAACACTTACTCACTTCTCATAGGGAATCAATCTGCCACAAGCTGCAGCTTCTAACATAAATAGTTTTCTTCAGAGAGATATATGTCTTTCTTTACTTCAGCAGAATAAGCTCCTTTAGAGCAACAGGAGGCTTACTCCACCTTGAAAACTATGATTTATAGGAAGTATTTCTTTCAAAAACTAACTCAATTCTCACAGTGAACAACGAGCTAGATGCTCCTGCTTCTAACACAGTTACTTTTCTCTCAGGATATACATGGGCTTCTTCAACTCAGCTGAATAGGCCTACTTGGAGCAACATAAGCCTTCCTCCACCTTGAAAACTGTGATTTGCAGGAAGTATTCCTTTCCAAAACGAACTCAACTCCCACAGAGAAACAATGTAGTAGATGCTGCAGCTTCGAACATAGATGGCTTTCTTTGGAGAGATACATTTCTTCAACTCAGCTGAATAAGCCTATTTGGAATGAAGAGAGCTTATCACCACTTTGAAAACTCCACGTTGCAGGAAGTATTCCTTTCCAAAAGTAACTCAACTCTCACAGGGAAAGTATGTGCTAGGTGCTCCTGCTTCTAACACTGATGGTTGTTTTTGGACAGTTGAATGTGCTTCTTAAACTCAGCTGAATAGGCCTATCTGGAACAAAATGATCTTTTCCCCACCTTTAAAAGTCTGATTTGCAGGAAGTATTACTTTCAAATCTAACTCATCCCTCACAGGGAAACACTGTGCTGGAGGCTGCGGTTTATAACACGCATGGATTTCTTTGGAGAGATACATGTGTTTCTTCATCTCAGCTGAAGAGGCCTATTTGGAACAAAATAAGCCTTTTTACACCATGAAATCTATGATTTGTAGGAGCTATTCCTTTCAAAAAGTAACTCAGCTCTCACAGAGAAACAATGTGCTACCTGCTGCAGCTTCTAACATTGATGGTTTTCTTTTGCGGGGTACATGTGTTTCCTGCACTCAGCTGAACATTCCTCTTTGGAGCAAACAGAGCCTATCTCCACCTTGAGAACTATGATTTTCAATAAGCACTCCGTTCCAAAACTAGCTGAATTCTCACAGGGGAAAACTGTTCTAGATGATCCTGCTTCTACCACTGATGCTTGTCTTTGGACAGATACTTGTGTTTCTTTCAACTCAGCTGAACAGGCCTATTTGGAACGAACAGAGTCCACCACCAGTTTCAAAAACACACCTTGCAGGAAATATTCCTTTCAAAAACTAACTCATTTCTCACAGGGAAACAATGTACTAGATTCGGCAGCTTCCAGCATACATTATTTCCTTGGGAGTGATTCTTGTTTTTGTTCAACTTAGCTGAATTAGGCCTATTGGAGCAAACGTTTCCATTCTCCAACAGGAAAGTGTGATTTGCAGGAGATATTCCTTTCACAAACTAATTCCATTCTCACAGGGAAACAATGTGCTAGATTCTCCTGCTTCTAACACAGATCGTAGACCTTATAGAGTTACGTGTGTTTCTTCAACATAGCTCAATAGGCCTATTTGAAACAAAGAGAGCGTATCTACCCCTAGAAACGCCTAAGTTGAATGAATTATTCCTTTCAAAACTTAACTCAGTTCTCACAGTGAAACAAAGTGCTACATGTTGCAGCATCTAGCATAGATGATTTTCTTTGGAGAGGTACATGTGTTTCTTCAATTCAGCTTTTTAGGCCTATTTCGAGCAAACGCTGCTTATCTCCACAATGAGAACTGTGATTTGCAGGAAGTATTCCTTTCAAAAAGTAACTCAATTCTCCCAGGGAAACAATGTGCTAAGGGATCCTTCAAGTAACATAGATGGTTTTCTTTGGAGAGATACATGTCTTTCTTCAAGTTAGTTGAATTGTCCTACTTGGAGCAAACAGAACCTACTTCCCCCTTGAAATATCTAGTTGTAGGAAGTATTCCTTTGAAAAACTAACTCAATTCTCACAGGGAAACCATGTGCTAGATGCTCCTGCTTCTAACCCAAAGGGTTCTCTTTCAAGGGATACATGTGTTTTGTCAACTTCTCTGTATAGGCCTCTTTGGAAGAAGATGAGGCTTTTTCCACCTTGAAAACTGTAATTTGCGGGAAACATTTCTTTCCAAAACTAACTCAGTTCTCCTAGGGAAACAATGTGCTAGATGTTCCTGCTTCTACAACACATGAGTTTCTTTCAAGAGATACATGCGTTTCTTCATCTCAGTTGAATAGGCTTATTTGGAACTACATGAGCTTTACTCCACTTTGAAAACCATCATTTGCAGGATGGATAGTTTTTGAAAAGTAACTCAGTTCTCACAGGGAAACAATGCACTAGATGCTCATTCTTTTCACTCTGAAGGTTTTCTTCCACAGATACACATATTTCATCACTTAGCTGAATAGGCCTTTTTGGATCAAAGTTATCTCCACCTTGAAAACTATGATTGGCTTAAGTATGACTTTGAAAAACTAACTCAATTCTCATACCGAAACAAGTATTTGATTCAGGAAGCTTCTAACATGGAGGCATTTCTTCTGAGAGATACATGTATTCCTTCACTCATGTCATAGGCCTATTCAGAGCAAACAGAGACTATCTCCACCTTGAAAACGGTGATTTGCATGATGTACTTCTCTCAAAACCTAACTCAATACTCACAGGGAAAGAAAGTGTTACATGCTCCAGCTAGTAACGTAGATGGTTTCCTTTGGAAAGATACATGTATTTCTTCAACTCACTTGCATAGGCCTGTTTTGAGCAACCTGAGCCTATCTCCATGACGAAACATCTAAGTTGCAAGAAGTATTCCTTTCCAAAACTAACTTGGTTTTCACAGGGACATAATGCACTAAATGCTCCACCTTCTAAAATAGATGCTTTTCTTTAGAGATATACATGTGTTTCTTTGAACAGAGCTGAATAGGACTATTTGGAGCAAATGGAGCCTATCTCCATCTTGGAAACTATGACTTGCATGAAGTGTTCCTTTCAAAAACTAACTCAGTTCTCACAGGGAAACATAGTACTACACGCTGCACCTACTAATGCAGATGGTATTCTTTGGAGAGATACGTGTGTCACTTTATCTCTGCTGAAGAGGCGTGTTTTTAGAAAACAGAGCCTATCTCCACCTTGAAACACCTAAGTTCCCAAAAGCAATTTTTCAAAATCTAACTAAATTCTCACATGGAGGAAATGTTCTAGATGCTCCTGCTTCTAACACAGATGGTTTTCGTTGGAGAGATGCCTGTGTGTCCTCAACTCAGATGAATAGGCTTATTTGGTTGTCCACTTTCAAAACCCACATTGAAGGAAGTATTCCTTTCAAAAAGTAACTCAACTCTCACAGTGAAACAATGTGCTAGATGCTCCGGCTTCTAGCCCTGATGGATTTCTTTCGAGAGATACATGTGTTTCTTCAACTTAGCTGAATAGGCCTATTTGGTTCACATGAGCCTTTCTCCACCATGAACACAATGTTTTCCAGGAAACATTCCTTTCGAAAACTAACTCAATTCGCCCAGGGAATCAATCTGCAACATGCTGCATCTTCGAACATCAATAGCTTCTCTGGACAGATTCATGAGATTCCACAACTCAGCTGACTACTCCTTATTGGAAGAAAATGAACCATTCTCCAACATGAAAACTACATTTGCAGGGTGTATTCCTTTCCAACACTTACTCACTTCTCATAGGGAATCAATCTGCCACAAGCTGCAGCTTCTAACATAAATAGTTTTCTTCAGAGAGATACATGTCTTTCTTTACTTCAGCAGAATAAGCTCCTTTAGAGCAACAGGAGGCTTACTCCACCTTGAAAACTATGATTTATAGGAAGTATTTCTTTCAAAAACTAACTCAATTCTCACAGTGAACAACGAGCTAGATGCTCCTGCTTCTAACACAGTTACTTTTCTCTCAGGATATACATGGGCTTCTTCAACTCAGCTGAATAGGCCTACTTGGAGCAACATAAGCCTTCCTCCACCTTGAAAACTGTGATTTGCAGGAAGTATTCCTTTCCAAAACGAACTCAACTCCCACAGAGAAACAATGTAGTAGATGCTGCAGCTTCGAACATAGATGGCTTTCTTTGGAGAGATACATTTCTTCAACTCAGCTGAATAAGCCTATTTGGAATGAAGAGAGCTTATCACCACTTTGAAAACTCCACGTTGCAGGAAGTATTCCTTTCCAAAAGTAACTCAACTCTCACAGGGAAAGTATGTGCTAGGTGCTCCTGCTTCTAACACTGATGGTTGTTTTTGGACAGTTGAATGTGCTTCTTAAACTCAGCTGAATAGGCCTATCTGGAACAAAATGATCTTTTCCCCACCTTTAAAAGTCTGATTTGCAGGAAGTATTACTTTCAAATCTAACTCATCCCTCACAGGGAAACACTGTGCTGGAGGCTGCGGTTTATAACACGCATGGATTTCTTTGGAGAGATACATGTGTTTCTTCATCTCAGCTGAAGAGGCCTATTTGGAACAAAATAAGCCTTTTTACACCATGAAATCTATGATTTGTAGGAGCTATTCCTTTCAAAAAGTAACTCAGCTCTCACAGAGAAACAATGTGCTACCTGCTGCAGCTTCTAACATTGATGGTTTTCTTTTGCGGGGTACATGTGTTTCCTGCACTCAGCTGAACATTCCTCTTTGGAGCAAACAGAGCCTATCTCCACCTTGAGAACTATGATTTTCAATAAGCACTCCGTTCCAAAACTAGCTGAATTCTCACAGGGGAAAACTGTTCTAGATGATCCTGCTTCTACCACTGATGCTTGTCTTTGGACAGATACTTGTGTTTCTTTCAACTCAGCTGAACAGGCCTATTTGGAACGAACAGAGTCCACCACCAGTTTCAAAAACACACCTTGCAGGAAATATTCCTTTCAAAAACTAACTCATTTCTCACAGGGAAACAATGTACTAGATTCGGCAGCTTCCAGCATAGATTATTTCCTTGGGAGTGATTCTTGTTTTTGTTCAACTTAGCTGAATTAGGCCTATTGGAGCAAACGTTTCCATTCTCCAACAGGAAAGTGTGATTTGCAGGAGATATTCCTTTCACAAACTAATTCCATTCTCACAGGGAAACAATGTGCTAGATTCTCCTGCTTCTAACACAGATCGTAGACCTTATAGAGTTACGTGTGTTTCTTCAACATAGCTCAATAGGCCTATTTGAAACAAAGAGAGCGTATCTACCCCTAGAAACGCCTAAGTTGAATGAATTATTCCTTTCAAAACTTAACTCAGTTCTCACAGTGAAACAAAGTGCTACATGTTGCAGCATCTAGCATAGATGATTTTCTTTGGAGAGGTACATGTGTTTCTTCAATTCAGCTTTTTAGGCCTATTTCGAGCAAACGCTGCTTATCTCCACAATGAGAACTGTGATTTGCAGGAAGTATTCCTTTCAAAAAGTAACTCAATTCTCCCAGGGAAACAATGTGCTAAGGGATCCTTCAAGTAACATAGATGGTTTTCTTTGGAGAGATACATGTCTTTCTTCAAGTTAGTTGAATTGTCCTACTTGGAGCAAACAGAACCTACTTCCCCCTTGAAATATCTAGTTGTAGGAAGTATTCCTTTGAAAAACTAACTCAATTCTCACAGGGAAACCATGTGCTAGATGCTCCTGCTTCTAACCCAAAGGGTTCTCTTTCAAGGGATACATGTGTTTTGTCAACTTCTCTGTATAGGCCTCTTTGGAAGAAGATGAGGCTTTTTCCACCTTGAAAACTGTAATTTGCGGGAAACATTTCTTTCCAAAACTAACTCAGTTCTCCTAGGGAAACAATGTGCTAGATGTTCCTGCTTCTACAACACATGAGTTTCTTTCAAGAGATACATGCGTTTCTTCATCTCAGTTGAATAGGCTTATTTGGAACTACATGAGCTTTACTCCACTTTGAAAACCATCATTTGCAGGATGGATAGTTTTTGAAAAGTAACTCAGTTCTCACAGGGAAACAATGCACTAGATGCTCATTCTTTTCACTCTGAAGGTTTTCTTCCACAGATACACATATTTCATCACTTAGCTGAATAGGCCTTTTTGGATCAAAGTTATCTCCACCTTGAAAACTATGATTGGCTTAAGTATGACTTTGAAAAACTAACTCAATTCTCATACCGAAACAAGTATTTGATTCAGGAAGCTTCTAACATGGAGGCATTTCTTCTGAGAGATACATGTATTCCTTCACTCATGTCATAGGCCTATTCAGAGCAAACAGAGACTATCTCCACCTTGAAAACGGTGATTTGCATGATGTACTTCTCTCAAAACCTAACTCAATACTCACAGGGAAAGAAAGTGTTACATGCTCCAGCTAGTAACGTAGATGGTTTCCTTTGGAAAGATACATGTATTTCTTCAACTCACTTGCATAGGCCTGTTTTGAGCAACCTGAGCCTATCTCCATGACGAAACATCTAAGTTGCAAGAAGTATTCCTTTCCAAAACTAACTTGGTTTTCACAGGGACATAATGCACTAAATGCTCCACCTTCTAAAATAGATGCTTTTCTTTAGAGATATACATGTGTTTCTTTGAACAGAGCTGAATAGGACTATTTGGAGCAAATGGAGCCTATGTCCATCTTGGAAACTATGACTTGCATGAAGTGTTCCTTTCAAAAACTAACTCAGTTCTCACAGGGAAACATAGTACTACACGCTGCACCTACTAATGCAGATGGTATTCTTTGGAGAGATACGTGTGTCACTTTATCTCTGCTGAAGAGGCGTGTTTTTAGAAAACAGAGCCTATCTCCACCTTGAAACACCTAAGTTCCCAAAAGCAATTTTTCAAAATCTAACTAAATTCTCACATGGAGGAAATGTTCTAGATGCTCCTGCTTCTAACACAGATGGTTTTCTTTGGAGAGATGCCTGTGTGTCCTCAACTCAGATGAATAGGCTTATTTGGTTGTCCACTTTCAAAACCCACATTGAAGGAAGTATTCCTTTCAAAAAGTAACTCAACTCTCACAGTGAAACAATGTGCTAGATGCTCCGGCTTCTAGCCCTGATGGATTTCTTTCGAGAGATACATGTGTTTCTTCAACTTAGCTGAATAGGCCTATTTGGTTCACATGAGCCTTTCTCCACCATGAACACAATGTTTTCCAGGAAACATTCCTTTCGAAAACTAACTCAATTCGCCCAGGGAATCAATCTGCAACATGCTGCATCTTCGAACATCAATAGCTTCTCTGGACAGATTCATGAGATTCCACAACTCAGCTGACTACTCCTTATTGGAAGAAAATGAACCATTCTCCAACATGAAAACTACATTTGCAGGGTGTATTCCTTTCCAACACTTACTCACTTCTCATAGGGAATCAATCTGCCACAAGCTGCAGCTTCTAACATAAATAGTTTTCTTCAGAGAGATACATGTCTTTCTTTACTTCAGCAGAATAAGCTCCTTTAGAGCAACAGGAGGCTTACTCCACCTTGAAAACTATGATTTATAGGAAGTATTTCTTTCAAAAACTAACTCAATTCTCACAGTGAACAACGAGCTAGATGCTCCTGCTTCTAACACAGTTACTTTTCTCTCAGGATATACATGGGCTTCTTCAACTCAGCTGAATAGGCCTACTTGGAGCAACATAAGCCTTCCTCCACCTTGAAAACTGTGATTTGCAGGAAGTATTCCTTTCCAAAACGAACTCAACTCCCACAGAGAAACAATGTAGTAGATGCTGCAGCTTCGAACATAGATGGCTTTCTTTGGAGAGATACATTTCTTCAACTCAGCTGAATAAGCCTATTTGGAATGAAGAGAGCTTATCACCACTTTGAAAACTCCACGTTGCAGGAAGTATTCCTTTCCAAAAGTAACTCAACTCTCACAGGGAAAGTATGTGCTAGGTGCTCCTGCTTCTAACACTGATGGTTGTTTTTGGACAGTTGAATGTGCTTCTTAAACTCAGCTGAATAGGCCTATCTGGAACAAAATGATCTTTTCCCCACCTTTAAAAGTCTGATTTGCAGGAAGTATTACTTTCAAATCTAACTCATCCCTCACAGGGAAACACTGTGCTGGAGGCTGCGGTTTATAACACGCATGGATTTCTTTGGAGAGATACATGTGTTTCTTCATCTCAGCTGAAGAGGCCTATTTGGAACAAAATAAGCCTTTTTACACCATGAAATCTATGATTTGTAGGAGCTATTCCTTTCAAAAAGTAACTCAGCTCTCACAGAGAAACAATGTGCTACCTGCTGCAGCTTCTAACATTGATGGTTTTCTTTTGCGGGGTACATGTGTTTCCTGCACTCAGCTGAACATTCCTCTTTGGAGCAAACAGAGCCTATCTCCACCTTGAGAACTATGATTTTCAATAAGCACTCCGTTCCAAAACTAGCTGAATTCTCACAGGGGAAAACTGTTCTAGATGATCCTGCTTCTACCACTGATGCTTGTCTTTGGACAGATACTTGTGTTTCTTTCAACTCAGCTGAACAGGCCTATTTGGAACGAACAGAGTCCACCACCAGTTTCAAAAACACACCTTGCAGGAAATATTCCTTTCAAAAACTAACTCATTTCTCACAGGGAAACAATGTACTAGATTCGGCAGCTTCCAGCATAGATTATTTCCTTGGGAGTGATTCTTGTTTTTGTTCAACTTAGCTGAATTAGGCCTATTGGAGCAAACGTTTCCATTCTCCAACAGGAAAGTGTGATTTGCAGGAGATATTCCTTTCACAAACTAATTCCATTCTCACAGGGAAACAATGTGCTAGATTCTCCTGCTTCTAACACAGATCGTAGACCTTATAGAGTTACGTGTGTTTCTTCAACATAGCTCAATAGGCCTATTTGAAACAAAGAGAGCGTATCTACCCCTAGAAACGCCTAAGTTGAATGAATTATTCCTTTCAAAACTTAACTCAGTTCTCACAGTGAAACAAAGTGCTACATGTTGCAGCATCTAGCATAGATGATTTTCTTTGGAGAGGTACATGTGTTTCTTCAATTCAGCTTTTTAGGCCTATTTCGAGCAAACGCTGCTTATCTCCACAATGAGAACTGTGATTTGCAGGAAGTATTCCTTTCAAAAAGTAACTCAATTCTCCCAGGGAAACAATGTGCTAAGGGATCCTTCAAGTAACATAGATGGTTTTCTTTGGAGAGATACATGTCTTTCTTCAAGTTAGTTGAATTGTCCTACTTGGAGCAAACAGAACCTACTTCCCCCTTGAAATATCTAGTTGTAGGAAGTATTCCTTTGAAAAACTAACTCAATTCTCACAGGGAAACCATGTGCTAGATGCTCCTGCTTCTAACCCAAAGGGTTCTCTTTCAAGGGATACATGTGTTTTGTCAACTTCTCTGTATAGGCCTCTTTGGAAGAAGATGAGGCTTTTTCCACCTTGAAAACTGTAATTTGCGGGAAACATTTCTTTCCAAAACTAACTCAGTTCTCCTAGGGAAACAATGTGCTAGATGTTCCTGCTTCTACAACACATGAGTTTCTTTCAAGAGATACATGCGTTTCTTCATCTCAGTTGAATAGGCTTATTTGGAACTACATGAGCTTTACTCCACTTTGAAAACCATCATTTGCAGGATGGATAGTTTTTGAAAAGTAACTCAGTTCTCACAGGGAAACAATGCACTAGATGCTCATTCTTTTCACTCTGAAGGTTTTCTTCCACAGATACACATATTTCATCACTTAGCTGAATAGGCCTTTTTGGATCAAAGTTATCTCCACCTTGAAAACTATGATTGGCTTAAGTATGACTTTGAAAAACTAACTCAATTCTCATACCGAAACAAGTATTTGATTCAGGAAGCTTCTAACATGGAGGCATTTCTTCTGAGAGATACATGTATTCCTTCACTCATGTCATAGGCCTATTCAGAGCAAACAGAGACTATCTCCACCTTGAAAACGGTGATTTGCATGATGTACTTCTCTCAAAACCTAACTCAATACTCACAGGGAAAGAAAGTGTTACATGCTCCAGCTAGTAACGTAGATGGTTTCCTTTGGAAAGATACATGTATTTCTTCAACTCACTTGCATAGGCCTGTTTTGAGCAACCTGAGCCTATCTCCATGACGAAACATCTAAGTTGCAAGAAGTATTCCTTTCCAAAACTAACTTGGTTTTCACAGGGACATAATGCACTAAATGCTCCACCTTCTAAAATAGATGCTTTTCTTTAGAGATATACATGTGTTTCTTTGAACAGAGCTGAATAGGACTATTTGGAGCAAATGGAGCCTATGTCCATCTTGGAAACTATGACTTGCATGAAGTGTTCCTTTCAAAAACTAACTCAGTTCTCACAGGGAAACATAGTACTACACGCTGCACCTACTAATGCAGATGGTATTCTTTGGAGAGATACGTGTGTCACTTTATCTCTGCTGAAGAGGCGTGTTTTTAGAAAACAGAGCCTATCTCCACCTTGAAACACCTAAGTTCCCAAAAGCAATTTTTCAAAATCTAACTAAATTCTCACATGGAGGAAATGTTCTAGATGCTCCTGCTTCTAACACAGATGGTTTTCTTTGGAGAGATGCCTGTGTGTCCTCAACTCAGATGAATAGGCTTATTTGGTTGTCCACTTTCAAAACCCACATTGAAGGAAGTATTCCTTTCAAAAAGTAACTCAACTCTCACAGTGAAACAATGTGCTAGATGCTCCGGCTTCTAGCCCTGATGGATTTCTTTCGAGAGATACATGTGTTTCTTCAACTTAGCTGAATAGGCCTATTTGGTTCACATGAGCCTTTCTCCACCATGAACACAATGTTTTCCAGGAAACATTCCTTTCGAAAACTAACTCAATTCGCCCAGGGAATCAATCTGCAACATGCTGCATCTTCGAACATCAATAGCTTCTCTGGACAGATTCATGAGATTCCACAACTCAGCTGACTACTCCTTATTGGAAGAAAATGAACCATTCTCCAACATGAAAACTACATTTGCAGGGTGTATTCCTTTCCAACACTTACTCACTTCTCATAGGGAATCAATCTGCCACAAGCTGCAGCTTCTAACATAAATAGTTTTCTTCAGAGAGATACATGTCTTTCTTTACTTCAGCAGAATAAGCTCCTTTAGAGCAACAGGAGGCTTACTCCACCTTGAAAACTATGATTTATAGGAAGTATTTCTTTCAAAAACTAACTCAATTCTCACAGTGAACAACGAGCTAGATGCTCCTGCTTCTAACACAGTTACTTTTCTCTCAGGATATACATGGGCTTCTTCAACTCAGCTGAATAGGCCTACTTGGAGCAACATAAGCCTTCCTCCACCTTGAAAACTGTGATTTGCAGGAAGTATTCCTTTCCAAAACGAACTCAACTCCCACAGAGAAACAATGTAGTAGATGCTGCAGCTTCGAACATAGATGGCTTTCTTTGGAGAGATACATTTCTTCAACTCAGCTGAATAAGCCTATTTGGAATGAAGAGAGCTTATCACCACTTTGAAAACTCCACGTTGCAGGAAGTATTCCTTTCCAAAAGTAACTCAACTCTCACAGGGAAAGTATGTGCTAGGTGCTCCTGCTTCTAACACTGATGGTTGTTTTTGGACAGTTGAATGTGCTTCTTAAACTCAGCTGAATAGGCCTATCTGGAACAAAATGATCTTTTCCCCACCTTTAAAAGTCTGATTTGCAGGAAGTATTACTTTCAAATCTAACTCATCCCTCACAGGGAAACACTGTGCTGGAGGCTGCGGTTTATAACACGCATGGATTTCTTTGGAGAGATACATGTGTTTCTTCATCTCAGCTGAAGAGGCCTATTTGGAACAAAATAAGCCTTTTTACACCATGAAATCTATGATTTGTAGGAGCTATTCCTTTCAAAAAGTAACTCAGCTCTCACAGAGAAACAATGTGCTACCTGCTGCAGCTTCTAACATTGATGGTTTTCTTTTGCGGGGTACATGTGTTTCCTGCACTCAGCTGAACATTCCTCTTTGGAGCAAACAGAGCCTATCTCCACCTTGAGAACTATGATTTTCAATAAGCACTCCGTTCCAAAACTAGCTGAATTCTCACAGGGGAAAACTGTTCTAGATGATCCTGCTTCTACCACTGATGCTTGTCTTTGGACAGATACTTGTGTTTCTTTCAACTCAGCTGAACAGGCCTATTTGGAACGAACAGAGTCCACCACCAGTTTCAAAAACACACCTTGCAGGAAATATTCCTTTCAAAAACTAACTCATTTCTCACAGGGAAACAATGTACTAGATTCGGCAGCTTCCAGCATAGATTATTTCCTTGGGAGTGATTCTTGTTTTTGTTCAACTTAGCTGAATTAGGCCTATTGGAGCAAACGTTTCCATTCTCCAACAGGAAAGTGTGATTTGCAGGAGATATTCCTTTCACAAACTAATTCCATTCTCACAGGGAAACAATGTGCTAGATTCTCCTGCTTCTAACACAGATCGTAGACCTTATAGAGTTACGTGTGTTTCTTCAACATAGCTCAATAGGCCTATTTGAAACAAAGAGAGCGTATCTACCCCTAGAAACGCCTAAGTTGAATGAATTATTCCTTTCAAAACTTAACTCAGTTCTCACAGTGAAACAAAGTGCTACATGTTGCAGCATCTAGCATAGATGATTTTCTTTGGAGAGGTACATGTGTTTCTTCAATTCAGCTTTTTAGGCCTATTTCGAGCAAACGCTGCTTATCTCCACAATGAGAACTGTGATTTGCAGGAAGTATTCCTTTCAAAAAGTAACTCAATTCTCCCAGGGAAACAATGTGCTAAGGGATCCTTCAAGTAACATAGATGGTTTTCTTTGGAGAGATACATGTCTTTCTTCAAGTTAGTTGAATTGTCCTACTTGGAGCAAACAGAACCTACTTCCCCCTTGAAATATCTAGTTGTAGGAAGTATTCCTTTGAAAAACTAACTCAATTCTCACAGGGAAACCATGTGCTAGATGCTCCTGCTTCTAACCCAAAGGGTTCTCTTTCAAGGGATACATGTGTTTTGTCAACTTCTCTGTATAGGCCTCTTTGGAAGAAGATGAGGCTTTTTCCACCTTGAAAACTGTAATTTGCGGGAAACATTTCTTTCCAAAACTAACTCAGTTCTCCTAGGGAAACAATGTGCTAGATGTTCCTGCTTCTACAACACATGAGTTTCTTTCAAGAGATACATGCGTTTCTTCATCTCAGTTGAATAGGCTTATTTGGAACTACATGAGCTTTACTCCACTTTGAAAACCATCATTTGCAGGATGGATAGTTTTTGAAAAGTAACTCAGTTCTCACAGGGAAACAATGCACTAGATGCTCATTCTTTTCACTCTGAAGGTTTTCTTCCACAGATACACATATTTCATCACTTAGCTGAATAGGCCTTTTTGGATCAAAGTTATCTCCACCTTGAAAACTATGATTGGCTTAAGTATGACTTTGAAAAACTAACTCAATTCTCATACCGAAACAAGTATTTGATTCAGGAAGCTTCTAACATGGAGGCATTTCTTCTGAGAGATACATGTATTCCTTCACTCATGTCATAGGCCTATTCAGAGCAAACAGAGACTATCTCCACCTTGAAAACGGTGATTTGCATGATGTACTTCTCTCAAAACCTAACTCAATACTCACAGGGAAAGAAAGTGTTACATGCTCCAGCTAGTAACGTAGATGGTTTCCTTTGGAAAGATACATGTATTTCTTCAACTCACTTGCATAGGCCTGTTTTGAGCAACCTGAGCCTATCTCCATGACGAAACATCTAAGTTGCAAGAAGTATTCCTTTCCAAAACTAACTTGGTTTTCACAGGGACATAATGCACTAAATGCTCCACCTTCTAAAATAGATGCTTTTCTTTAGAGATATACATGTGTTTCTTTGAACAGAGCTGAATAGGACTATTTGGAGCAAATGGAGCCTATGTCCATCTTGGAAACTATGACTTGCATGAAGTGTTCCTTTCAAAAACTAACTCAGTTCTCACAGGGAAACATAGTACTACACGCTGCACCTACTAATGCAGATGGTATTCTTTGGAGAGATACGTGTGTCACTTTATCTCTGCTGAAGAGGCGTGTTTTTAGAAAACAGAGCCTATCTCCACCTTGAAACACCTAAGTTCCCAAAAGCAATTTTTCAAAATCTAACTAAATTCTCACATGGAGGAAATGTTCTAGATGCTCCTGCTTCTAACACAGATGGTTTTCTTTGGAGAGATGCCTGTGTGTCCTCAACTCAGATGAATAGGCTTATTTGGTTGTCCACTTTCAAAACCCACATTGAAGGAAGTATTCCTTTCAAAAAGTAACTCAACTCTCACAGTGAAACAATGTGCTAGATGCTCCGGCTTCTAGCCCTGATGGATTTCTTTCGAGAGATACATGTGTTTCTTCAACTTAGCTGAATAGGCCTATTTGGTTCACATGAGCCTTTCTCCACCATGAACACAATGTTTTCCAGGAAACATTCCTTTCGAAAACTAACTCAATTCGCCCAGGGAATCAATCTGCAACATGCTGCATCTTCGAACATCAATAGCTTCTCTGGACAGATTCATGAGATTCCACAACTCAGCTGACTACTCCTTATTGGAAGAAAATGAACCATTCTCCAACATGAAAACTACATTTGCAGGGTGTATTCCTTTCCAACACTTACTCACTTCTCATAGGGAATCAATCTGCCACAAGCTGCAGCTTCTAACATAAATAGTTTTCTTCAGAGAGATACATGTCTTTCTTTACTTCAGCAGAATAAGCTCCTTTAGAGCAACAGGAGGCTTACTCCACCTTGAAAACTATGATTTATAGGAAGTATTTCTTTCAAAAACTAACTCAATTCTCACAGTGAACAACGAGCTAGATGCTCCTGCTTCTAACACAGTTACTTTTCTCTCAGGATATACATGGGCTTCTTCAACTCAGCTGAATAGGCCTACTTGGAGCAACATAAGCCTTCCTCCACCTTGAAAACTGTGATTTGCAGGAAGTATTCCTTTCCAAAACGAACTCAACTCCCACAGAGAAACAATGTAGTAGATGCTGCAGCTTCGAACATAGATGGCTTTCTTTGGAGAGATACATTTCTTCAACTCAGCTGAATAAGCCTATTTGGAATGAAGAGAGCTTATCACCACTTTGAAAACTCCACGTTGCAGGAAGTATTCCTTTCCAAAAGTAACTCAACTCTCACAGGGAAAGTATGTGCTAGGTGCTCCTGCTTCTAACACTGATGGTTGTTTTTGGACAGTTGAATGTGCTTCTTAAACTCAGCTGAATAGGCCTATCTGGAACAAAATGATCTTTTCCCCACCTTTAAAAGTCTGATTTGCAGGAAGTATTACTTTCAAATCTAACTCATCCCTCACAGGGAAACGCTGTGCTGGAGGCTGCGGTTTATAACACGCATGGATTTCTTTGGAGAGATACATGTGTTTCTTCATCTCAGCTGAAGAGGCCTATTTGGAACAAAATAAGCCTTTTTACACCATGAAATCTATGATTTGTAGGAGCTATTCCTTTCAAAAAGTAACTCAGCTCTCACAGAGAAACAATGTGCTACCTGCTGCAGCTTCTAACATTGATGGTTTTCTTTTGCGGGGTACATGTGTTTCTTGCACTCAGCTGAACATTCCTCTTTGGAGCAAACAGAGCCTATCTCCACCTTGAGAACTATGATTTTCAATAAGCACTCCGTTCCAAAACTAGCTGAATTCTCACAGGGGAAAACTGTTCTAGATGATCCTGCTTCTACCACTGATGCTTGTCTTTGGACAGATACTTGTGTTTCTTTCAACTCAGCTGAACAGGCCTATTTGGAACGAACAGAGTCCACCACCAGTTTCAAAAACACACCTTGCAGGAAATATTCCTTTCAAAAACTAACTCATTTCTCACAGGGAAACAATGTACTAGATTCGGCAGCTTCCAGCATAGATTATTTCCTTGGGAGTGATTCTTGTTTTTGTTCAACTTAGCTGAATTAGGCCTATTGGAGCAAACGTTTCCATTCTCCAACAGGAAAGTGTGATTTGCAGGAGATATTCCTTTCACAAACTAATTCCATTCTCACAGGGAAACAATGTGCTAGATTCTCCTGCTTCTAACACAGATCGTAGACCTTATAGAGTTACGTGTGTTTCTTCAACATAGCTCAATAGGCCTATTTGAAACAAAGAGAGCGTATCTACCCCTAGAAACGCCTAAGTTGAATGAATTATTCCTTTCAAAACTTAACTCAGTTCTCACAGTGAAACAAAGTGCTACATGTTGCAGCATCTAGCATAGATGATTTTCTTTGGAGAGGTACATGTGTTTCTTCAATTCAGCTTTTTAGGCCTATTTCGAGCAAACGCTGCTTATCTCCACAATGAGAACTGTGATTTGCAGGAAGTATTCCTTTCAAAAAGTAACTCAATTCTCCCAGGGAAACAATGTGCTAAGGGATCCTTCAAGTAACATAGATGGTTTTCTTTGGAGAGATACATGTCTTTCTTCAAGTTAGTTGAATTGTCCTACTTGGAGCAAACAGAACCTACTTCCCCCTTGAAATATCTAGTTGTAGGAAGTATTCCTTTGAAAAACTAACTCAATTCTCACAGGGAAACCATGTGCTAGATGCTCCTGCTTCTAACCCAAAGGGTTCTCTTTCAAGGGATACATGTGTTTTGTCAACTTCTCTGTATAGGCCTCTTTGGAAGAAGATGAGGCTTTTTCCACCTTGAAAACTGTAATTTGCGGGAAACATTTCTTTCCAAAACTAACTCAGTTCTCCTAGGGAAACAGTGTGCTAGATGTTCCTGCTTCTACAACACATGAGTTTCTTTCAAGAGATACATGCGTTTCTTCATCTCAGTTGAATAGGCTTATTTGGAACTACATGAGCTTTACTCCACTTTGAAAACCATCATTTGCAGGATGGATAGTTTTTGAAAAGTAACTCAGTTCTCACAGGGAAACAATGCACTAGATGCTCATTCTTTTCACTCTGAAGGTTTTCTTCCACAGATACACATATTTCATCACTTAGCTGAATAGGCCTTTTTGGATCAAAGTTATCTCCACCTTGAAAACTATGATTGGCTTAAGTATGACTTTGAAAAACTAACTCAATTCTCATACCGAAACAAGTATTTGATTCAGGAAGCTTCTAACATGGAGGCATTTCTTCTGAGAGATACATGTATTCCTTCACTCATGTCATAGGCCTATTCAGAGCAAACAGAGACTATCTCCACCTTGAAAACGGTGATTTGCATGATGTACTTCTCTCAAAACCTAACTCAATACTCACAGGGAAAGAAAGTGTTACATGCTCCAGCTAGTAACGTAGATGGTTTCCTTTGGAAAGATACATGTATTTCTTCAACTCACTTGCATAGGCCTGTTTTGAGCAACCTGAGCCTATCTCCATGACGAAACATCTAAGTTGCAAGAAGTATTCCTTTCCAAAACTAACTTGGTTTTCACAGGGACATAATGCACTAAATGCTCCACCTTCTAAAATAGATGCTTTTCTTTAGAGATATACATGTGTTTCTTTGAACAGAGCTGAATAGGACTATTTGGAGCAAATGGAGCCTATGTCCATCTTGGAAACTATGACTTGCATGAAGTGTTCCTTTCAAAAACTAACTCAGTTCTCACAGGGAAACATAGTACTACACGCTGCACCTACTAATGCAGATGGTATTCTTTGGAGAGATACGTGTGTCACTTTATCTCTGCTGAAGAGGCGTGTTTTTAGAAAACAGAGCCTATCTCCACCTTGAAACACCTAAGTTCCCAAAAGCAATTTTTCAAAATCTAACTAAATTCTCACATGGAGGAAATGTTCTAGATGCTCCTGCTTCTAACACAGGTGGTTTTCTTTGGAGAGATGCCTGTGTGTCCTCAACTCAGATGAATAGGCTTATTTGGTTGTCCACTTTCAAAACCCACATTGAAGGAAGTATTCCTTTCAAAAAGTAACTCAACTCTCACAGTGAAACAATGTGCTAGATGCTCCGGCTTCTAGCCCTGATGGATTTCTTTCGAGAGATACATGTGTTTCTTCAACTTAGCTGAATAGGCCTATTTGGTTCACATGAGCCTTTCTCCACCATGAACACAATGTTTTCCAGGAAACATTCCTTTCGAAAACTAACTCAATTCGCCCAGGGAATCAATCTGCAACATGCTGCATCTTCGAACATCAATAGCTTCTCTGGACAGATTCATGAGATTCCACAACTCAGCTGACTACTCCTTATTGGAAGAAAATGAACCATTCTCCAACATGAAAACTACATTTGCAGGGTGTATTCCTTTCCAACACTTACTCACTTCTCATAGGGAATCAATCTGCCACAAGCTGCAGCTTCTAACATAAATAGTTTTCTTCAGAGAGATACATGTCTTTCTTTACTTCAGCAGAATAAGCTCCTTTAGAGCAACAGGAGGCTTACTCCACCTTGAAAACTATGATTTATAGGAAGTATTTCTTTCAAAAACTAACTCAATTCTCACAGTGAACAACGAGCTAGATGCTCCTGCTTCTAACACAGTTACTTTTCTCTCAGGATATACATGGGCTTCTTCAACTCAGCTGAATAGGCCTACTTGGAGCAACATAAGCCTTCCTCCACCTTGAAAACTGTGATTTGCAGGAAGTATTCCTTTCCAAAACGAACTCAACTCCCACAGAGAAACAATGTAGTAGATGCTGCAGCTTCGAACATAGATGGCTTTCTTTGGAGAGATACATTTCTTCAACTCAGCTGAATAAGCCTATTTGGAATGAAGAGAGCTTATCACCACTTTGAAAACTCCACGTTGCAGGAAGTATTCCTTTCCAAAAGTAACTCAACTCTCACAGGGAAAGTATGTGCTAGGTGCTCCTGCTTCTAACACTGATGGTTGTTTTTGGACAGTTGAATGTGCTTCTTAAACTCAGCTGAATAGGCCTATCTGGAACAAAATGATCTTTTCCCCACCTTTAAAAGTCTGATTTGCAGGAAGTATTACTTTCAAATCTAACTCATCCCTCACAGGGAAACGCTGTGCTGGAGGCTGCGGTTTATAACACGCATGGATTTCTTTGGAGAGATACATGTGTTTCTTCATCTCAGCTGAAGAGGCCTATTTGGAACAAAATAAGCCTTTTTACACCATGAAATCTATGACTTGTAGGAGCTATTCCTTTCAAAAAGTAACTCAGCTCTCACAGAGAAACAATGTGCTACCTGCTGCAGCTTCTAACATTGATGGTTTTCTTTTGCGGGGTACATGTGTTTCTTGCACTCAGCTGAACATTCCTCTTTGGAGCAAACAGAGCCTATCTCCACCTTGAGAACTATGATTTTCAATAAGCACTCCGTTCCAAAACTAGCTGAATTCTCACAGGGGAAAACTGTTCTAGATGATCCTGCTTCTACCACTGATGCTTGTCTTTGGACAGATACTTGTGTTTCTTTCAACTCAGCTGAACAGGCCTATTTGGAACGAACAGAGTCCACCACCAGTTTCAAAAACACACCTTGCAGGAAATATTCCTTTCAAAAACTAACTCATTTCTCACAGGGAAACAATGTACTAGATTCGGCAGCTTCCAGCATAGATTATTTCCTTGGGAGTGATTCTTGTTTTTGTTCAACTTAGCTGAATTAGGCCTATTGGAGCAAACGTTTCCATTCTCCAACAGGAAAGTGTGATTTGCAGGAGATATTCCTTTCACAAACTAATTCCATTCTCACAGGGAAACAATGTGCTAGATTCTCCTGCTTCTAACACAGATCGTAGACCTTATAGAGTTACGTGTGTTTCTTCAACATAGCTCAATAGGCCTATTTGAAACAAAGAGAGCGTATCTACCCCTAGAAACGCCTAAGTTGAATGAATTATTCCTTTCAAAACTTAACTCAGTTCTCACAGTGAAACAAAGTGCTACATGTTGCAGCATCTAGCATAGATGATTTTCTTTGGAGAGGTACATGTGTTTCTTCAATTCAGCTTTTTAGGCCTATTTCGAGCAAACGCTGCTTATCTCCACAATGAGAACTATGATTTGCAGGAAGTATTCCTTTCAAAAAGTAACTCAATTCTCCCAGGGAAACAATGTGCTAAGGGATCCTTCAAGTAACATAGATGGTTTTCTTTGGAGAGATACATGTCTTTCTTCAAGTTAGTTGAATTGTCCTACTTGGAGCAAACAGAACCTACTTCCCCCTTGAAATATCTAGTTGTAGGAAGTATTCCTTTGAAAAACTAACTCAATTCTCACAGGGAAACCATGTGCTAGATGCTCCTGCTTCTAACCCAAAGGGTTCTCTTTCAAGGGATACATGTGTTTTGTCAACTTCTCTGTATAGGCCTCTTTGGAAGAAGATGAGGCTTTTTCCACCTTGAAAACTGTAATTTGCGGGAAACATTTCTTTCCAAAACTAACTCAGTTCTCCTAGGGAAACAGTGTGCTAGATGTTCCTGCTTCTACAACACATGAGTTTCTTTCAAGAGATACATGCGTTTCTTCATCTCAGTTGAATAGGCTTATTTGGAACTACATGAGCTTTACTCCACTTTGAAAACCATCATTTGCAGGATGGATAGTTTTTGAAAAGTAACTCAGTTCTCACAGGGAAACAATGCACTAGATGCTCATTCTTTTCACTCTGAAGGTTTTCTTCCACAGATACACATATTTCATCACTTAGCTGAATAGGCCTTTTTGGATCAAAGTTATCTCCATCTTGAAAACTATGATTGGCTTAAGTATGACTTTGAAAAACTAACTCAATTCTCATACCGAAACAAGTATTTGATTCAGGAAGCTTCTAACATGGAGGCATTTCTTCTGAGAGATACATGTATTCCTTCACTCATGTCATAGGCCTATTCAGAGCAAACAGAGACTATCTCCACCTTGAAAACGGTGATTTGCATGATGTACTTCTCTCAAAACCTAACTCAATACTCACAGGGAAAGAAAGTGTGACATGCTCCAGCTAGTAACGTAGATGGTTTCCTTTGGAAAGATACATGTATTTCTTCAACTCACTTGCATAGGCCTGTTTTGAGCAACCTGAGCCTATCTCCATGACGAAACATCTAAGTTGCAAGAAGTATTCCTTTCCAAAACTAACTTGGTTTTCACAGGGACATAATGCACTAAATGCTCCACCTTCTAAAATAGATGCTTTTCTTTAGAGATATACATGTGTTTCTTTGAACAGAGCTGAATAGGACTATTTGGAGCAAATGGAGCCTATGTCCATCTTGGAAACTATGACTTGCATGAAGTGTTCCTTTCAAAAACTAACTCAGTTCTCACAGGGAAACATAGTACTACACGCTGCACCTACTAATGCAGATGGTATTCTTTGGAGAGATACGTGTGTCACTTTATCTCTGCTGAAGAGGCGTGTTTTTAGAAAACAGAGCCTATCTCCACCTTGAAACACCTAAGTTCCCAAAAGCAATTTTTCAAAATCTAACTAAATTCTCACATGGAGGAAATGTTCTAGATGCTCCTGCTTCTAACACAGATGGTTTTCGTTGGAGAGATGCCTGTGTGTCCTCAACTCAGATGAATAGGCTTATTTGGTTGTCCACTTTCAAAACCCACATTGAAGGAAGTATTCCTTTCAAAAAGTAACTCAACTCTCACAGTGAAACAATGTGCTAGATGCTCCGGCTTCTAGCCCTGATGGATTTCTTTCGAGAGATACATGTGTTTCTTCAACTTAGCTGAATAGGCCTGTTTGGTTCACATGAGCCTTTCTCCACCATGAACACAATGTTTTCCAGGAAACATTCCTTTCGAAAACTAACTCAATTCGCCCAGGGAATCAATCTGCAACATGCTGCATCTTCGAACATCAATAGCTTCTCTGGACAGATTCATGAGATTCCACAACTCAGCTGACTACTCCTTATTGGAAGAAAATGAACCATTCTCCAACATGAAAACTACATTTGCAGGGTGTATTCCTTTCCAACACTTACTCACTTCTCATAGGGAATCAATCTGCCACAAGCTGCAGCTTCTAACATAAATAGTTTTCTTCAGAGAGATACATGTCTTTCTTTACTTCAGCAGAATAAGCTCCTTTAGAGCAACAGGAGGCTTACTCCACCTTGAAAACTATGATTTATAGGAAGTATTTCTTTCAAAAACTAACTCAATTCTCACAGTGAACAACGAGCTAGATGCTCCTGCTTCTAACACAGTTACTTTTCTCTCAGGATATACATGGGCTTCTTCAACTCAGCTGAATAGGCCTACTTGGAGCAACATAAGCCTTCCTCCACCTTGAAAACTGTGATTTGCAGGAAGTATTCCTTTCCAAAATGAACTCAACTCCCACAGAGAAACAATGTACTAGGTGCTGCAGCTTCGAACATAGATGGCTTTCTTTGGAGAGATACATTTCTTCAACTCAGCTGAATAAGCCTATTTGGAATGAAGAGAGCTTATCACCACTTTGAAAACTCCACGTTGCAGGAAGTATTCCTTTCCAAAAGTAACTCAACTCTCACAGGGAAAGTATGTGCTAGGTGCTCCTGCTTCTAACACTGATGGTTGTTTTTGGACAGTTGAATGTGCTTCTTAAACTCAGCTGAATAGGCCTATCTGGAACAAAATGATCTTTTCCCCACCTTTAAAAGTCTGATTTGCAGGAAGTATTACTTTCAAATCTAACTCATCCCTCACAGGGAAACACTGTGCTGGAGGCTGCGGTTTATAACACGCATGGATTTCTTTGGAGAGATACATGTGTTTCTTCATCTCAGCTGAAGAGGCCTATTTGGAACAAAATAAGCCTTTTTACACCATGAAATCTATGATTTGTAGGAGCTATTCCTTTCAAAAAGTAACTCAGCTCTCACAGAGAAACAATGTGCTACCTGCTGCAGCTTCTAACATTGATGGTTTTCTTTTGCGGGGTACATGTGTTTCTTGCACTCAGCTGAACATTCCTCTTTGGAGCAAACAGAGCCTATCTCCACCTTGAGAACTATGATTTTCAATAAGCACTCCGTTCCAAAACTAGCTGAATTCTCACAGGGGAAAACTGTTCTAGATGATCCTGCTTCTACCACTGATGCTTGTCTTTGGACAGATACTTGTGTTTCTTTCAACTCAGCTGAACAGGCCTATTTGGAACGAACAGAGTCCACCACCAGTTTCAAAAGCACACCTTGCAGGAAATATTCCTTTCAAAAACTAACTCATTTCTCACAGGGAAACAATGTACTAGATTCGGCAGCTTCCAGCATACATTATTTCCTTGGGAGTGATTCTTGTTTTTGTTCAACTTAGCTGAATTAGGCCTATTGGAGCAAACGTTTCCATTCTCCAACAGGAAAGTGTGATTTGCAGGAGATATTCCTTTCACAAACTAATTCCATTCTCACGGGGAAACAATGTGCTAGATTCTCCTGCTTCTAACACAGATCGTAGACCTTATAGAGTTACGTGTGTTTCTTCAACATAGTTCAATAGGCCTATTTGAAACAAAGAGAGCGTATCTACCCCTAGAAACGCCTAAGTTGAATGAATTATTCCTTTCAAAACTTAACTCAGTTCTCACAGTGAAACAAAGTGCTACATGTTGCAGCATCTAGCATAGATGATTTTCTTTGGAGAGGTACATGTGTTTCTTCAATTCAGCTTTTTAGGCCTATTTCGAGCAAACGCTGCTTATCTCCACAATGAGAACTGTGATTTGCAGGAAGTATTCCTTTCAAAAAGTAACTCAATTCTCCCAGGGAAACAATGTGCTAAGGGATCCTTCAAGTAACATAGATGGTTTTCTTTGGAGAGATACATGACTTTCTTCAAGTTAGTTGAATTGTCCTACTTGGAGCAAACAGAACCTACTTCCCCCTTGAAATATCTAGTTGTAGGAAGTATTCCTTTGAAAAACTAACTCAATTCTCACAGGGAAACCATGTGCTAGATGCTCCTGCTTCTAACCCAAAGGGTTCTCTTTCAAGGGATACATGTGTTTTGTCAACTTCTCTGTATAGGCCTCTTTGGAAGAAGATGAGGCTTTTTCCACCTTGAAAACTGTAATTTGCGGGAAACATTTCTTTCCAAAACTAACTCAGTTCTCCTAGGGAAACAGTGTGCTAGATGTTCCTGCTTCTACAACACATGAGTTTCTTTCAAGAGATACATGCGTTTCTTCATCTCAGTTGAATAGGCTTATTTGGAACTACATGAGCTTTACTCCACTTTGAAAACCATCATTTGCAGGATGGATAGTTTTTGAAAAGTAACTCAGTTCTCACAGGGAAACAATGCACTGGATGCTCATTCTTTTCACTCTGAAGGTTTTCTTCCACAGATACACATATTTCATCACTTAGCTGAATAGGCCTTTTTGGATCAAAGTTATCTCCACCTTGAAAACTATGATTGGCTTAAGTATGACTTTGAAAAACTAACTCAATTCTCATACCGAAACAAGTATTTGATTCAGGAAGCTTCTAACATGGATGCATTTCTTCTGAGAGATACATGTATTCCTTCACTCATGTCATAGGCCTATTCAGAGCATACAGAGACTATCTCCACCTTGAAAACGGTGATTTGCATGATGTACTTCTCTCAAAACCTAACTCAATACTCACAGGGAAAGAAAGTGTTACATGCTCCAGCTAGTAACGTAGATGGTTTCCTTTGGAAAGATACATGTATTTCTTCAACTCACTTGCATAGGCCTGTTTTGAGCAACCTGAGCCTATCTCCATGACGAAACATCTAAGTTGCAAGAAGTATTCCTTTCCAAAACTAACTTGGTTTTCACAGGGACATAATGCACTAAATGCTCCACCTTCTAAAATAGATGCTTTTCTTTAGAGATATACATGTGTTTCTTTGAACAGAGCTGAATAGGACTATTTGGAGCAAATGGAGCCTATGTCCATCTTGGAAACTATGACTTGCATGAAGTGTTCCTTTCAAAAACTAACTCAGTTCTCACAGGGAAACATAGTACTACACGCTGCACCTACTAATGCAGATGGTATTCTTTGGAGAGATACGTGTGTCACTTTATCTCTGCTGAAGAGGCGTGTTTTTAGAAAACAGAGCCTATCTCCACCTTGAAACACCTAAGTTCCCAAAAGCAATTTTTCAAAATCTAACTAAATTCTCACATGGAGGAAATGTTCTAGATGCTCCTGCTTCTAACACAGATGGTTTTCGTTGGAGAGATGCCTGTGTGTCCTCAACTCAGATGAATAGGCTTATTTGGTTGTCCACTTTCAAAACCCACATTGAAGGAAGTATTCCTTTCAAAAAGTAACTCAACTCTCACAGTGAAACAATGTGCTAGATGCTCCGGCTTCTAGCACTGATGGATTTCTTTCGAGAGATACATGTGTTTCTTCAACTTAGCTGAATAGGCCTATTTGGTTCACATGAGCCTTTCTCCACCATGAACACAATGTTTTCCAGGAAACATTCCTTTCGAAAACTAACTCAATTCGCCCAGGGAATCAATCTGCAACATGCTGCATCTTCGAACATCAATAGCTTCTCTGGACAGATTCATGAGATTCCACAACTCAGCTGACTACTCCTTATTGGAAGAAAATGAACCATTCTCCAACATGAAAACTACATTTGCAGGGTGTATTCCTTTCCAACACTTACTCACTTCTCATAGGGAATCAATCTGCCACAAGCTGCAGCTTCTAACATAAATAGTTTTCTTCAGAGAGATACATGTCTTTCTTTACTTCAGCAGAATAAGCTCCTTTAGAGCAACAGGAGGCTTACTCCACCTTGAAAACTATGATTTATAGGAAGTATTTCTTTCAAAAACTAACTCAATTCTCACAGTGAACAACGAGCTAGATGCTCCTGCTTCTAACACAGTTACTTTTCTCTCAGGATATACATGGGCTTCTTCAACTCAGCTGAATAGGCCTACTTGGAGCAACATAAGCCTTCCTCCACCTTGAAAACTGTGATTTGCAGGAAGTATTCCTTTCCAAAATGAACTCAACTCCCACAGAGAAACAATGTAGTAGATGCTGCAGCTTCGAACATAGATGGCTTTCTTTGGAGAGATACATTTCTTCAACTCAGCTGAATAAGCCTATTTGGAATGAAGAGAGCTTATCACCACTTTGAAAACTCCACGTTGCAGGAAGTATTCCTTTCCAAAAGTAACTCAACTCTCACAGGGAAAGTATGTGCTAGGTGCTCCTGCTTCTAACACTGATGGTTGTTTTTGGACAGTTGAATGTGCTTCTTAAACTCAGCTGAATAGGCCTATCTGGAACAAAATGATCTTTTCCCCACCTTTAAAAGTCTGATTTGCAGGAAGTATTACTTTCAAATCTAACTCATCCCTCACAGGGAAACACTGTGCTGGAGGCTGCGGTTTATAACACGCATGGATTTCTTTGGAGAGATACATGTGTTTCTTCATCTCAGCTGAAGAGGCCTATTTGGAACAAAATAAGCCTTTTTACACCATGAAATCTATGATTTGTAGGAGCTATTCCTTTCAAAAAGTAACTCAGCTCTCACAGAGAAACAATGTGCTACCTGCTGCAGCTTCTAACATTGATGGTTTTCTTTTGCGGGGTACATGTGTTTCTTGCACTCAGCTGAACATTCCTCTTTGGAGCAAACAGAGCCTATCTCCACCTTGAGAACTATGATTTTCAATAAGCACTCCGTTCCAAAACTAGCTGAATTCTCACAGGGGAAAACTGTTCTAGATGATCCTGCTTCTACCACTGATGCTTGTCTTTGGACAGATACTTGTGTTTCTTTCAACTCAGCTGAACAGGCCTATTTGGAACGAACAGAGTCCACCACCAGTTTCAAAAACACACCTTGCAGGAAATATTCCTTTCAAAAACTAACTCATTTCTCACAGGGAAACAATGTACTAGATTCGGCAGCTTCCAGCATAGATTATTTCCTTGGGAGTGATTCTTGTTTTTGTTCAACTTAGCTGAATTAGGCCTATTGGAGCAAACGTTTCCATTCTCCAACAGGAAAGTGTGATTTGCAGGAGATATTCCTTTCACAAACTAATTCCATTCTCACAGGGAAACAATGTGCTAGATTCTCCTGCTTCTAACACAGATCGTAGACCTTATAGAGTTACGTGTGTTTCTTCAACATAGCTCAATAGGCCTATTTGAAACAAAGAGAGCGTATCTACCCCTAGAAACGCCTAAGTTGAATGAATTATTCCTTTCAAAACTTAACTCAGTTCTCACAGTGAAACAAAGTGCTACATGTTGCAGCATCTAGCATAGATGATTTTCTTTGGAGAGGTACATGTGTTTCTTCAATTCAGCTTTTTAGGCCTATTTCGAGCAAACGCTGCTTATCTCCACAATGAGAACTGTGATTTGCAGGAAGTATTCCTTTCAAAAAGTAACTCAATTCTCCCAGGGAAACAATGTGCTAAGGGATCCTTCAAGTAACATAGATGGTTTTCTTTGGAGAGATACATGTCTTTCTTCAAGTTAGTTGAATTGTCCTACTTGGAGCAAACAGAACCTACTTCCCCCTTGAAATATCTAGTTGTAGGAAGTATTCCTTTGAAAAACTAACTCAATTCTCACAGGGAAACCATGTGCTAGATGCTCCTGCTTCTAACCCAAAGGGTTCTCTTTCAAGGGATACATGTGTTTTGTCAACTTCTCTGTATAGGCCTCTTTGGAAGAAGATGAGGCTTTTTCCACCTTGAAAACTGTCATTTGCGGGAAACATTTCTTTCCAAAACTAACTCAGTTCTCCTAGGGAAACAGTGTGCTAGATGTTCCTGCTTCTACAACACATGAGTTTCTTTCAAGAGATACATGCGTTTCTTCATCTCAGTTGAATAGGCTTATTTGGAACTACATGAGCTTTACTCCACTTTGAAAACCATCATTTGCAGGATGGATAGTTTTTGAAAAGTAACTCAGTTCTCACAGGGAAACAATGCACTAGATGCTCATTCTTTTCACTCTGAAGGTTTTCTTCCACAGATACACATATTTCATCACTTAGCTGAATAGGCCTTTTTGGATCAAAGTTATCTCCACCTTGAAAACTATGATTGGCTTAAGTATGACTTTGAAAAACTAACTCAATTCTCATACCGAAACAAGTATTTGATTCAGGAAGCTTCTAACATGGAGGCATTTCTTCTGAGAGATACATGTATTCCTTCACTCATGTCATAGGCCTATTCAGAGCAAACAGAGACTATCTCCACCTTGAAAACGGTGATTTGCATGATGTACTTCTCTCAAAACCTAACTCAATACTCACAGGGAAAGAAAGTGTGACATGCTCCAGCTAGTAACGTAGATGGTTTCCTTTGGAAAGATACATGTATTTCTTCAACTCACTTGCATAGGCCTGTTTTGAGCAACCTGAGCCTATCTCCATGACGAAACATCTAAGTTGCAAGAAGTATTCCTTTCCAAAACTAACTTGGTTTTCACAGGGACATAATGCACTAAATGCTCCACCTTCTAAAATAGATGCTTTTCTTTAGAGATATACATGTGTTTCTTTGAACAGAGCTGAATAGGACTATTTGGAGCAAATGGAGCCTATGTCCATCTTGGAAACTATGACTTGCATGAAGTGTTCCTTTCAAAAACTAACTCAGTTCTCACAGGGAAACATAGTACTACACGCTGCACCTACTAATGCAGATGGTATTCTTTGGAGAGATACGTGTGTCACTTTATCTCTGCTGAAGAGGCGTGTTTTTAGAAAACAGAGCCTATCTCCACCTTGAAACACCTAAGTTCCCAAAAGCAATTTTTCAAAATCTAACTAAATTCTCACATGGAGGAAATGTTCTAGATGCTCCTGCTTCTAACACAGATGGTTTTCGTTGGAGAGATGCCTGTGTGTCCTCAACTCAGATGAATAGGCTTATTTGGTTGTCCACTTTCAAAACCCACATTGAAGGAAGTATTCCTTTCAAAAAGTAACTCAACTCTCACAGTGAAACAATGTGCTAGATGCTCCGGCTTCTAGCCCTGATGGATTTCTTTCGAGAGATACATGTGTTTCTTCAACTTAGCTGAATAGGCCTGTTTGGTTCACATGAGCCTTTCTCCACCATGAACACAATGTTTTCCAGGAAACATTCCTTTCGAAAACTAACTCAATTCGCCCAGGGAATCAATCTGCAACATGCTGCATCTTCGAACATCAATAGCTTCTCTGGACAGATTCATGAGATTCCACAACTCAGCTGACTACTCCTTATTGGAAGAAAATGAACCATTCTCCAACATGAAAACTACATTTGCAGGGTGTATTCCTTTCCAACACTTACTCACTTCTCATAGGGAATCAATCTGCCACAAGCTGCAGCTTCTAACATAAATAGTTTTCTTCAGAGAGATACATGTCTTTCTTTACTTCAGCAGAATAAGCTCCTTTAGAGCAACAGGAGGCTTACTCCACCTTGAAAACTATGATTTATAGGAAGTATTTCTTTCAAAAACTAACTCAATTCTCACAGTGAACAACGAGCTAGATGCTCCTGCTTCTAACACAGTTACTTTTCTCTCAGGATATACATGGGCTTCTTCAACTCAGCTGAATAGGCCTACTTGGAGCAACATAAGCCTTCCTCCACCTTGAAAACTGTGATTTGCAGGAAGTATTCCTTTCCAAAATGAACTCAACTCCCACAGAGAAACAATGTACTAGGTGCTGCAGCTTCGAACATAGATGGCTTTCTTTGGAGAGATACATTTCTTCAACTCAGCTGAATAAGCCTATTTGGAATGAAGAGAGCTTATCACCACTTTGAAAACTCCACGTTGCAGGAAGTATTCCTTTCCAAAAGTAACTCAACTCTCACAGGGAAAGTATGTGCTAGGTGCTTCTGCTTCTAACACTGATGGTTGTTTTTGGACAGTTGAATGTGCTTCTTAAACTCAGCTGAATAGGCCTATCTGGAACAAAATGATCTTTTCCCCACCTTTAAAAGTCTGATTTGCAGGAAGTATTACTTTCAAATCTAACTCATCCCTCACAGGGAAACACTGTGCTGGAGGCTGCGGTTTATAACACGCATGGATTTCTTTGGAGAGATACATGTGTTTCTTCATCTCAGCTGAAGAGGCCTATTTGGAACAAAATAAGCCTTTTTACACCATGAAATCTATGATTTGTAGGAGCTATTCCTTTCAAAAAGTAACTCAGCTCTCACAGAGAAACAATGTGCTACCTGCTGCAGCTTCTAACATTGATGGTTTTCTTTTGCGGGGTACATGTGTTTCTTGCACTCAGCTGAACATTCCTCTTTGGAGCAAACAGAGCCTATCTCCACCTTGAGAACTATGATTTTCAATAAGCACTCCGTTCCAAAACTAGCTGAATTCTCACAGGGGAAAACTGTTCTAGATGATCCTGCTTCTACCACTGATGCTTGTCTTTGGACAGATACTTGTGTTTCTTTCAACTCAGCTGAACAGGCCTATTTGGAACGAACAGAGTCCACCACCAGTTTCAAAAACACACCTTGCAGGAAATATTCCTTTCAAAAACTAACTCATTTCTCACAGGGAAACAATGTACTAGATTCGGCAGCTTCCAGCATACATTATTTCCTTGGGAGTGATTCTTGTTTTTGTTCAACTTAGCTGAATTAGGCCTATTGGAGCAAACGTTTCCATTCTCCAACAGGAAAGTGTGATTTGCAGGAGATATTCCTTTCACAAACTAATTCCATTCTCACGGGGAAACAATGTGCTAGATTCTCCTGCTTCTAACACAGATCGTAGACCTTATAGAGTTACGTGTGTTTCTTCAACATAGTTCAATAGGCCTATTTGAAACAAAGAGAGCGTATCTACCCCTAGAAACGCCTAAGTTGAATGAATTATTCCTTTCAAAACTTAACTCAGTTCTCACAGTGAAACAAAGTGCTACATGTTGCAGCATCTAGCATAGATGATTTTCTTTGGAGAGGTACATGTGTTTCTTCAATTCAGCTTTTTAGGCCTATTTCGAGCAAACGCTGCTTATCTCCACAATGAGAACTGTGATTTGCAGGAAGTATTCCTTTCAAAAAGTAACTCAATTCTCCCAGGGAAACAATGTGCTAAGGGATCCTTCAAGTAACATAGATGGTTTTCTTTGGAGAGATACATGACTTTCTTCAAGTTAGTTGAATTGTCCTACTTGGAGCAAACAGAACCTACTTCCCCCTTGAAATATCTAGTTGTAGGAAGTATTCCTTTGAAAAACTAACTCAATTCTCACAGGGAAACCATGTGCTAGATGCTCCTGCTTCTAACCCAAAGGGTTCTCTTTCAAGGGATACATGTGTTTTGTCAACTTCTCTGTATAGGCCTCTTTGGAAGAAGATGAGGCTTTTTCCACCTTGAAAACTGTAATTTGCGGGAAACATTTCTTTCCAAAACTAACTCAGTTCTCCTAGGGAAACAGTGTGCTAGATGTTCCTGCTTCTACAACACATGAGTTTCTTTCAAGAGATACATGCGTTTCTTCATCTCAGTTGAATAGGCTTATTTGGAACTACATGAGCTTTACTCCACTTTGAAAACCATCATTTGCAGGATGGATAGTTTTTGAAAAGTAACTCAGTTCTCACAGGGAAACAATGCACTGGATGCTCATTCTTTTCACTCTGAAGGTTTTCTTCCACAGATACACATATTTCATCACTTAGCTGAATAGGCCTTTTTGGATCAAAGTTATCTCCACCTTGAAAACTATGATTGGCTTAAGTATGACTTTGAAAAACTAACTCAATTCTCATACCGAAACAAGTATTTGATTCAGGAAGCTTCTAACATGGATGCATTTCTTCTGAGAGATACATGTATTCCTTCACTCATGTCATAGGCCTATTCAGAGCATACAGAGACTATCTCCACCTTGAAAACGGTGATTTGCATGATGTACTTCTCTCAAAACCTAACTCAATACTCACAGGGAAAGAAAGTGTTACATGCTCCAGCTAGTAACGTAGATGGTTTCCTTTGGAAAGATACATGTATTTCTTCAACTCACTTGCATAGGCCTGTTTTGAGCAACCTGAGCCTATCTCCATGACGAAACATCTAAGTTGCAAGAAGTATTCCTTTCCAAAACTAACTTGGTTTTCACAGGGACATAATGCACTAAATGCTCCACCTTCTAAAATAGATGCTTTTCTTTAGAGATATACATGTGTTTCTTTGAACAGAGCTGAATAGGACTATTTGGAGCAAATGGAGCCTATGTCCATCTTGGAAACTATGACTTGCATGAAGTGTTCCTTTCAAAAACTAACTCAGTTCTCACAGGGAAACATAGTACTACACGCTGCACCTACTAATGCAGATGGTATTCTTTGGAGAGATACGTGTGTCACTTTATCTCTGCTGAAGAGGCGTGTTTTTAGAAAACAGAGCCTATCTCCACCTTGAAACACCTAAGTTCCCAAAAGCAATTTTTCAAAATCTAACTAAATTCTCACATGGAGGAAATGTTCTAGATGCTCCTGCTTCTAACACAGATGGTTTTCGTTGGAGAGATGCCTGTGTGTCCTCAACTCAGATGAATAGGCTTATTTGGTTGTCCACTTTCAAAACCCACATTGAAGGAAGTATTCCTTTCAAAAAGTAACTCAACTCTCACAGTGAAACAATGTGCTAGATGCTCCGGCTTCTAGCACTGATGGATTTCTTTCGAGAGATACATGTGTTTCTTCAACTTAGCTGAATAGGCCTATTTGGTTCACATGAGCCTTTCTCCACCATGAACACAATGTTTTCCAGGAAACATTCCTTTCGAAAACTAACTCAATTCGCCCAGGGAATCAATCTGCAACATGCTGCATCTTCGAACATCAATAGCTTCTCTGGACAGATTCATGAGATTCCACAACTCAGCTGACTACTCCTTATTGGAAGAAAATGAACCATTCTCCAACATGAAAACTACATTTGCAGGGTGTATTCCTTTCCAACACTTACTCACTTCTCATAGGGAATCAATCTGCCACAAGCTGCAGCTTCTAACATAAATAGTTTTCTTCAGAGAGATACATGTCTTTCTTTACTTCAGCAGAATAAGCTCCTTTAGAGCAACAGGAGGCTTACTCCACCTTGAAAACTATGATTTATAGGAAGTATTTCTTTCAAAAACTAACTCAATTCTCACAGTGAACAACGAGCTAGATGCTCCTGCTTCTAACACAGTTACTTTTCTCTCAGGATATACATGGGCTTCTTCAACTCAGCTGAATAGGCCTACTTGGAGCAACATAAGCCTTCCTCCACCTTGAAAACTGTGATTTGCAGGAAGTATTCCTTTCCAAAATGAACTCAACTCCCACAGAGAAACAATGTAGTAGATGCTGCAGCTTCGAACATAGATGGCTTTCTTTGGAGAGATACATTTCTTCAACTCAGCTGAATAAGCCTATTTGGAATGAAGAGAGCTTATCACCACTTTGAAAACTCCACGTTGCAGGAAGTATTCCTTTCCAAAAGTAACTCAACTCTCACAGGGAAAGTATGTGCTAGGTGCTCCTGCTTCTAACACTGATGGTTGTTTTTGGACAGTTGAATGTGCTTCTTAAACTCAGCTGAATAGGCCTATCTGGAACAAAATGATCTTTTCCCCACCTTTAAAAGTCTGATTTGCAGGAAGTATTACTTTCAAATCTAACTCATCCCTCACAGGGAAACACTGTGCTGGAGGCTGCGGTTTATAACACGCATGGATTTCTTTGGAGAGATACATGTGTTTCTTCATCTCAGCTGAAGAGGCCTATTTGGAACAAAATAAGCCTTTTTACACCATGAAATCTATGATTTGTAGGAGCTATTCCTTTCAAAAAGTAACTCAGCTCTCACAGAGAAACAATGTGCTACCTGCTGCAGCTTCTAACATTGATGGTTTTCTTTTGCGGGGTACATGTGTTTCTTGCACTCAGCTGAACATTCCTCTTTGGAGCAAACAGAGCCTATCTCCACCTTGAGAACTATGATTTTCAATAAGCACTCCGTTCCAAAACTAGCTGAATTCTCACAGGGGAAAACTGTTCTAGATGATCCTGCTTCTACCACTGATGCTTGTCTTTGGACAGATACTGTGTTTCTTTCAACTCAGCTGAACAGGCCTATTTGGAACGAACAGAGTCCACCACCAGTTTCAAAAACACACCTTGCAGGAAATATTCCTTTCAAAAACTAACTCATTTCTCACAGGGAAACAATGTACTAGATTCGGCAGCTTCCAGCATAGATTATTTCCTTGGGAGTGATTCTTGTTTTTGTTCAACTTAGCTGAATTAGGCCTATTGGAGCAAACGTTTCCATTCTCCAACAGGAAAGTGTGATTTGCAGGAGATATTCCTTTCACAAACTAATTCCATTCTCACAGGGAAACAATGTGCTAGATTCTCCTGCTTCTAACACAGATCGTAGACCTTATAGAGTTACGTGTGTTTCTTCAACATAGCTCAATAGGCCTATTTGAAACAAAGAGAGCGTATCTACCCCTAGAAACGCCTAAGTTGAATGAATTATTCCTTTCAAAACTTAACTCAGTTCTCACAGTGAAACAAAGTGCTACATGTTGCAGCATCTAGCATAGATGATTTTCTTTGGAGAGGTACATGTGTTTCTTCAATTCAGCTTTTTAGGCCTATTTCGAGCAAACGCTGCTTATCTCCACAATGAGAACTGTGATTTGCAGGAAGTATTCCTTTCAAAAAGTAACTCAATTCTCCCAGGGAAACAATGTGCTAAGGGATCCTTCAAGTAACATAGATGGTTTTCTTTGGAGAGATACATGTCTTTCTTCAAGTTAGTTGAATTGTCCTACTTGGAGCAAACAGAACCTACTTCCCCCTTGAAATATCTAGTTGTAGGAAGTATTCCTTTGAAAAACTAACTCAATTCTCACAGGGAAACCATGTGCTAGATGCTCCTGCTTCTAACCCAAAGGGTTCTCTTTCAAGGGATACATGTGTTTTGTCAACTTCTCTGTATAGGCCTCTTTGGAAGAAGATGAGGCTTTTTCCACCTTGAAAACTGTAATTTGCGGGAAACATTTCTTTCCAAAACTAACTCAGTTCTCCTAGGGAAACAGTGTGCTAGATGTTCCTGCTTCTACAACACATGAGTTTCTTTCAAGAGATACATGCGTTTCTTCATCTCAGTTGAATAGGCTTATTTGGAACTACATGAGCTTTACTCCACTTTGAAAACCATCATTTGCAGGATGGATAGTTTTTGAAAAGTAACTCAGTTCTCACAGGGAAACAATGCACTAGATGCTCATTCTTTTCACTCTGAAGGTTTTCTTCCACAGATACACATATTTCATCACTTAGCTGAATAGGCCTTTTTGGATCAAAGTTATCTCCACCTTGAAAACTATGATTGGCTTAAGTATGACTTTGAAAAACTAACTCAATTCTCATACCGAAACAAGTATTTGATTCAGGAAGCTTCTAACATGGAGGCATTTCTTCTGAGAGATACATGTATTCCTTCACTCATGTCATAGGCCTATTCAGAGCAAACAGAGACTATCTCCACCTTGAAAACGGTGATTTGCATGATGTACTTCTCTCAAAACCTAACTCAATACTCACAGGGAAAGAAAGTGTGACATGCTCCAGCTAGTAACGTAGATGGTTTCCTTTGGAAAGATACATGTATTTCTTCAACTCACTTGCATAGGCCTGTTTTGAGCAACCTGAGCCTATCTCCATGACGAAACATCTAAGTTGCAAGAAGTATTCCTTTCCAAAACTAACTTGGTTTTCACAGGGACATAATGCACTAAATGCTCCACCTTCTAAAATAGATGCTTTTCTTTAGAGATATACATGTGTTTCTTTGAACAGAGCTGAATAGGACTATTTGGAGCAAATGGAGCCTATGTCCATCTTGGAAACTATGACTTGCATGAAGTGTTCCTTTCAAAAACTAACTCAGTTCTCACAGGGAAACATAGTACTACACGCTGCACCTACTAATGCAGATGGTATTCTTTGGAGAGATACGTGTGTCACTTTATCTCTGCTGAAGAGGCGTGTTTTTAGAAAACAGAGCCTATCTCCACCTTGAAACACCTAAGTTCCCAAAAGCAATTTTTCAAAATCTAACTAAATTCTCACATGGAGGAAATGTTCTAGATGCTCCTGCTTCTAACACAGATGGTTTTCGTTGGAGAGATGCCTGTGTGTCCTCAACTCAGATGAATAGGCTTATTTGGTTGTCCACTTTCAAAACCCACATTGAAGGAAGTATTCCTTTCAAAAAGTAACTCAACTCTCACAGTGAAACAATGTGCTAGATGCTCCGGCTTCTAGCCCTGATGGATTTCTTTCGAGAGATACATGTGTTTCTTCAACTTAGCTGAATAGGCCTGTTTGGTTCACATGAGCCTTTCTCCACCATGAACACAATGTTTTCCAGGAAACATTCCTTTCGAAAACTAACTCAATTCGCCCAGGGAATCAATCTGCAACATGCTGCATCTTCGAACATCAATAGCTTCTCTGGACAGATTCATGAGATTCCACAACTCAGCTGACTACTCCTTATTGGAAGAAAATGAACCATTCTCCAACATGAAAACTACATTTGCAGGGTGTATTCCTTTCCAACACTTACTCACTTCTCATAGGGAATCAATCTGCCACAAGCTGCAGCTTCTAACATAAATAGTTTTCTTCAGAGAGATACATGTCTTTCTTTACTTCAGCAGAATAAGCTCCTTTAGAGCAACAGGAGGCTTACTCCACCTTGAAAACTATGATTTATAGGAAGTATTTCTTTCAAAAACTAACTCAATTCTCACAGTGAACAACGAGCTAGATGCTCCTGCTTCTAACACAGTTACTTTTCTCTCAGGATATACATGGGCTTCTTCAACTCAGCTGAATAGGCCTACTTGGAGCAACATAAGCCTTCCTCCACCTTGAAAACTGTGATTTGCAGGAAGTATTCCTTTCCAAAATGAACTCAACTCCCACAGAGAAACAATGTACTAGGTGCTGCAGCTTCGAACATAGATGGCTTTCTTTGGAGAGATACATTTCTTCAACTCAGCTGAATAAGCCTATTTGGAATGAAGAGAGCTTATCACCACTTTGAAAACTCCACGTTGCAGGAAGTATTCCTTTCCAAAAGTAACTCAACTCTCACAGGGAAAGTATGTGCTAGGTGCTCCTGCTTCTAACACTGATGGTTGTTTTTGGACAGTTGAATGTGCTTCTTAAACTCAGCTGAATAGGCCTATCTGGAACAAAATGATCTTTTCCCCACCTTTAAAAGTCTGATTTGCAGGAAGTATTACTTTCAAATCTAACTCATCCCTCACAGGGAAACACTGTGCTGGAGGCTGCGGTTTATAACACGCATGGATTTCTTTGGAGAGATACATGTGTTTCTTCATCTCAGCTGAAGAGGCCTATTTGGAACAAAATAAGCCTTTTTACACCATGAAATCTATGATTTGTAGGAGCTATTCCTTTCAAAAAGTAACTCAGCTCTCACAGAGAAACAATGTGCTACCTGCTGCAGCTTCTAACATTGATGGTTTTCTTTTGCGGGGTACATGTGTTTCTTGCACTCAGCTGAACATTCCTCTTTGGAGCAAACAGAGCCTATCTCCACCTTGAGAACTATGATTTTCAATAAGCACTCCGTTCCAAAACTAGCTGAATTCTCACAGGGGAAAACTGTTCTAGATGATCCTGCTTCTACCACTGATGCTTGTCTTTGGACAGATACTTGTGTTTCTTTCAACTCAGCTGAACAGGCCTATTTGGAACGAACAGAGTCCACCACCAGTTTCAAAAACACACCTTGCAGGAAATATTCCTTTCAAAAACTAACTCATTTCTCACAGGGAAACAATGTACTAGATTCGGCAGCTTCCAGCATAGATTATTTCCTTGGGAGTGATTCTTGTTTTTGTTCAACTTAGCTGAATTAGGCCTATTGGAGCAAACGTTTCCATTCTCCAACAGGAAAGTGTGATTTGCAGGAGATATTCCTTTCACAAACTAATTCCATTCTCACGGGGAAACAATGTGCTAGATTCTCCTGCTTCTAACACAGATCGTAGACCTTATAGAGTTACGTGTGTTTCTTCAACATAGTTCAATAGGCCTATTTGAAACAAAGAGAGCGTATCTACCCCTAGAAACGCCTAAGTTGAATGAATTATTCCTTTCAAAACTTAACTCAGTTCTCACAGTGAAACAAAGTGCTACATGTTGCAGCATCTAGCATAGATGATTTTCTTTGGAGAGGTACATGTGTTTCTTCAATTCAGCTTTTTAGGCCTATTTCGAGCAAACGCTGCTTATCTCCACAATGAGAACTGTGATTTGCAGGAAGTATTCCTTTCAAAAAGTAACTCAATTCTCCCAGGGAAACAATGTGCTAAGGGATCCTTCAAGTAACATAGATGGTTTTCTTTGGAGAGATACATGACTTTCTTCAAGTTAGTTGAATTGTCCTACTTGGAGCAAACAGAACCTACTTCCCCCTTGAAATATCTAGTTGTAGGAAGTATTCCTTTGAAAAACTAACTCAATTCTCACAGGGAAACCATGTGCTAGATGCTCCTGCTTCTAACCCAAAGGGTTCTCTTTCAAGGGATACATGTGTTTTGTCAACTTCTCTGTATAGGCCTCTTTGGAAGAAGATGAGGCTTTTTCCACCTTGAAAACTGTAATTTGCGGGAAACATTTCTTTCCAAAACTAACTCAGTTCTCCTAGGGAAACAGTGTGCTAGATGTTCCTGCTTCTACAACACATGAGTTTCTTTCAAGAGATACATGCGTTTCTTCATCTCAGTTGAATAGGCTTATTTGGAACTACATGAGCTTTACTCCACTTTGAAAACCATCATTTGCAGGATGGATAGTTTTTGAAAAGTAACTCAGTTCTCACAGGGAAACAATGCACTGGATGCTCATTCTTTTCACTCTGAAGGTTTTCTTCCACAGATACACATATTTCATCACTTAGCTGAATAGGCCTTTTTGGATCAAAGTTATCTCCACCTTGAAAACTATGATTGGCTTAAGTATGACTTTGAAAAACTAACTCAATTCTCATACCGAAACAAGTATTTGATTCAGGAAGCTTCTAACATGGATGCATTTCTTCTGAGAGATACATGTATTCCTTCACTCATGTCATAGGCCTATTCAGAGCATACAGAGACTATCTCCACCTTGAAAACGGTGATTTGCATGATGTACTTCTCTCAAAACCTAACTCAATACTCACAGGGAAAGAAAGTGTTACATGCTCCAGCTAGTAACGTAGATGGTTTCCTTTGGAAAGATACATGTATTTCTTCAACTCACTTGCATAGGCCTGTTTTGAGCAACCTGAGCCTATCTCCATGACGAAACATCTAAGTTGCAAGAAGTATTCCTTTCCAAAACTAACTTGGTTTTCACAGGGACATAATGCACTAAATGCTCCACCTTCTAAAATAGATGCTTTTCTTTAGAGATATACATGTGTTTCTTTGAACAGAGCTGAATAGGACTATTTGGAGCAAATGGAGCCTATGTCCATCTTGGAAACTATGACTTGCATGAAGTGTTCCTTTCAAAAACTAACTCAGTTCTCACAGGGAAACATAGTACTACACGCTGCACCTACTAATGCAGATGGTATTCTTTGGAGAGATACGTGTGTCACTTTATCTCTGCTGAAGAGGCGTGTTTTTAGAAAACAGAGCCTATCTCCACCTTGAAACACCTAAGTTCCCAAAAGCAATTTTTCAAAATCTAACTAAATTCTCACATGGAGGAAATGTTCTAGATGCTCCTGCTTCTAACACAGATGGTTTTCGTTGGAGAGATGCCTGTGTGTCCTCAACTCAGATGAATAGGCTTATTTGGTTGTCCACTTTCAAAACCCACATTGAAGGAAGTATTCCTTTCAAAAAGTAACTCAACTCTCACAGTGAAACAATGTGCTAGATGCTCCGGCTTCTAGCACTGATGGATTTCTTTCGAGAGATACATGTGTTTCTTCAACTTAGCTGAATAGGCCTATTTGGTTCACATGAGCCTTTCTCCACCATGAACACAATGTTTTCCAGGAAACATTCCTTTCGAAAACTAACTCAATTCGCCCAGGGAATCAATCTGCAACATGCTGCATCTTCGAACATCAATAGCTTCTCTGGACAGATTCATGAGATTCCACAACTCAGCTGACTACTCCTTATTGGAAGAAAATGAACCATTCTCCAACATGAAAACTACATTTGCAGGGTGTATTCCTTTCCAACACTTACTCACTTCTCATAGGGAATCAATCTGCCACAAGCTGCAGCTTCTAACATAAATAGTTTTCTTCAGAGAGATACATGTCTTTCTTTACTTCAGCAGAATAAGCTCCTTTAGAGCAACAGGAGGCTTACTCCACCTTGAAAACTATGATTTATAGGAAGTATTTCTTTCAAAAACTAACTCAATTCTCACAGTGAACAACGAGCTAGATGCTCCTGCTTCTAACACAGTTACTTTTCTCTCAGGATATACATGGGCTTCTTCAACTCAGCTGAATAGGCCTACTTGGAGCAACATAAGCCTTCCTCCACCTTGAAAACTGTGATTTGCAGGAAGTATTCCTTTCCAAAATGAACTCAACTCCCACAGAGAAACAATGTAGTAGATGCTGCAGCTTCGAACATAGATGGCTTTCTTTGGAGAGATACATTTCTTCAACTCAGCTGAATAAGCCTATTTGGAATGAAGAGAGCTTATCACCACTTTGAAAACTCCACGTTGCAGGAAGTATTCCTTTCCAAAAGTAACTCAACTCTCACAGGGAAAGTATGTGCTAGGTGCTCCTGCTTCTAACACTGATGGTTGTTTTTGGACAGTTGAATGTGCTTCTTAAACTCAGCTGAATAGGCCTATCTGGAACAAAATGATCTTTTCCCCACCTTTAAAAGTCTGATTTGCAGGAAGTATTACTTTCAAATCTAACTCATCCCTCACAGGGAAACACTGTGCTGGAGGCTGCGGTTTATAACACGCATGGATTTCTTTGGAGAGATACATGTGTTTCTTCATCTCAGCTGAAGAGGCCTATTTGGAACAAAATAAGCCTTTTTACACCATGAAATCTATGATTTGTAGGAGCTATTCCTTTCAAAAAGTAACTCAGCTCTCACAGAGAAACAATGTGCTACCTGCTGCAGCTTCTAACATTGATGGTTTTCTTTTGCGGGGTACATGTGTTTCTTGCACTCAGCTGAACATTCCTCTTTGGAGCAAACAGAGCCTATCTCCACCTTGAGAACTATGATTTTCAATAAGCACTCCGTTCCAAAACTAGCTGAATTCTCACAGGGGAAAACTGTTCTAGATGATCCTGCTTCTACCACTGATGCTTGTCTTTGGACAGATACTTGTGTTTCTTTCAACTCAGCTGAACAGGCCTATTTGGAACGAACAGAGTCCACCACCAGTTTCAAAAACACACCTTGCAGGAAATATTCCTTTCAAAAACTAACTCATTTCTCACAGGGAAACAATGTACTAGATTCGGCAGCTTCCAGCATAGATTATTTCCTTGGGAGTGATTCTTGTTTTTGTTCAACTTAGCTGAATTAGGCCTATTGGAGCAAACGTTTCCATTCTCCAACAGGAAAGTGTGATTTGCAGGAGATATTCCTTTCACAAACTAATTCCATTCTCACAGGGAAACAATGTGCTAGATTCTCCTGCTTCTAACACAGATCGTAGACCTTATAGAGTTACGTGTGTTTCTTCAACATAGCTCAATAGGCCTATTTGAAACAAAGAGAGCGTATCTACCCCTAGAAACGCCTAAGTTGAATGAATTATTCCTTTCAAAACTTAACTCAGTTCTCACAGTGAAACAAAGTGCTACATGTTGCAGCATCTAGCATAGATGATTTTCTTTGGAGAGGTACATGTGTTTCTTCAATTCAGCTTTTTAGGCCTATTTCGAGCAAACGCTGCTTATCTCCACAATGAGAACTGTGATTTGCAGGAAGTATTCCTTTCAAAAAGTAACTCAATTCTCCCAGGGAAACAATGTGCTAAGGGATCCTTCAAGTAACATAGATGGTTTTCTTTGGAGAGATACATGTCTTTCTTCAAGTTAGTTGAATTGTCCTACTTGGAGCAAACAGAACCTACTTCCCCCTTGAAATATCTAGTTGTAGGAAGTATTCCTTTGAAAAACTAACTCAATTCTCACAGGGAAACCATGTGCTAGATGCTCCTGCTTCTAACCCAAAGGGTTCTCTTTCAAGGGATACATGTGTTTTGTCAACTTCTCTGTATAGGCCTCTTTGGAAGAAGGTGAGGCTTTTTCCACCTTGAAAACTGTAATTTGCGGGAAACATTTCTTTCCAAAACTAACTCAGTTCTCCTAGGGAAACAGTGTGCTAGATGTTCCTGCTTCTACAACACATGAGTTTCTTTCAAGAGATACATGCGTTTCTTCATCTCAGTTGAATAGGCTTATTTGGAACTACATGAGCTTTACTCCACTTTGAAAACCATCATTTGCAGGATGGATAGTTTTTGAAAAGTAACTCAGTTCTCACAGGGAAACAATGCACTAGATGCTCATTCTTTTCACTCTGAAGGTTTTCTTCCACAGATACACATATTTCATCACTTAGCTGAATAGGCCTTTTTGGATCAAAGTTATCTCCACCTTGAAAACTATGATTGGCTTAAGTATGACTTTGAAAAACTAACTCAATTCTCATACCGAAACAAGTATTTGATTCAGGAAGCTTCTAACATGGAGGCATTTCTTCTGAGAGATACATGTATTCCTTCACTCATGTCATAGGCCTATTCAGAGCAAACAGAGACTATCTCCACCTTGAAAACGGTGATTTGCATGATGTACTTCTCTCAAAACCTAACTCAATACTCACAGGGAAAGAAAGTGTGACATGCTCCAGCTAGTAACGTAGATGGTTTCCTTTGGAAAGATACATGTATTTCTTCAACTCACTTGCATAGGCCTGTTTTGAGCAACCTGAGCCTATCTCCATGACGAAACATCTAAGTTGCAAGAAGTATTCCTTTCCAAAACTAACTTGGTTTTCACAGGGACATAATGCACTAAATGCTCCACCTTCTAAAATAGATGCTTTTCTTTAGAGATATACATGTGTTTCTTTGAACAGAGCTGAATAGGACTATTTGGAGCAAATGGAGCCTATGTCCATCTTGGAAACTATGACTTGCATGAAGTGTTCCTTTCAAAAACTAACTCAGTTCTCACAGGGAAACATAGTACTACACGCTGCACCTACTAATGCAGATGGTATTCTTTGGAGAGATACGTGTGTCACTTTATCTCTGCTGAAGAGGCGTGTTTTTAGAAAACAGAGCCTATCTCCACCTTGAAACACCTAAGTTCCCAAAAGCAATTTTTCAAAATCTAACTAAATTCTCACATGGAGGAAATGTTCTAGATGCTCCTGCTTCTAACACAGATGGTTTTCGTTGGAGAGATGCCTGTGTGTCCTCAACTCAGATGAATAGGCTTATTTGGTTGTCCACTTTCAAAACCCACATTGAAGGAAGTATTCCTTTCAAAAAGTAACTCAACTCTCACAGTGAAACAATGTGCTAGATGCTCCGGCTTCTAGCACTGATGGATTTCTTTCGAGAGATACATGTGTTTCTTCAACTTAGCTGAATAGGCCTATTTGGTTCACATGAGCCTTTCTCCACCATGAACACAATGTTTTCCAGGAAACATTCCTTTCGAAAACTAACTCAATTCGCCCAGGGAATCAATCTGCAACATGCTGCATCTTCGAACATCAATAGCTTCTCTGGACAGATTCATGAGATTCCACAACTCAGCTGACTACTCCTTATTGGAAGAAAATGAACCATTCTCCAACATGAAAACTACATTTGCAGGGTGTATTCCTTTCCAACACTTACTCACTTCTCATAGGGAATCAATCTGCCACAAGCTGCAGCTTCTAACATAAATAGTTTTCTTCAGAGAGATACATGTCTTTCTTTACTTCAGCAGAATAAGCTCCTTTAGAGCAACAGGAGGCTTACTCCACCTTGAAAACTATGATTTATAGGAAGTATTTCTTTCAAAAACTAACTCAATTCTCACAGTGAACAACGAGCTAGATGCTCCTGCTTCTAACACAGTTACTTTTCTCTCAGGATATACATGGGCTTCTTCAACTCAGCTGAATAGGCCTACTTGGAGCAACATAAGCCTTCCTCCACCTTGAAAACTGTGATTTGCAGGAAGTATTCCTTTCCAAAATGAACTCAACTCCCACAGAGAAACAATGTAGTAGATGCTGCAGCTTCGAACATAGATGGCTTTCTTTGGAGAGATACATTTCTTCAACTCAGCTGAATAAGCCTATTTGGAATGAAGAGAGCTTATCACCACTTTGAAAACTCCACGTTGCAGGAAGTATTCCTTTCCAAAAGTAACTCAACTCTCACAGGGAAAGTATGTGCTAGGTGCTCCTGCTTCTAACACTGATGGTTGTTTTTGGACAGTTGAATGTGCTTCTTAAACTCAGCTGAATAGGCCTATCTGGAACAAAATGATCTTTTCCCCACCTTTAAAAGTCTGATTTGCAGGAAGTATTACTTTCAAATCTAACTCATCCCTCACAGGGAAACACTGTGCTGGAGGCTGCGGTTTATAACACGCATGGATTTCTTTGGAGAGATACATGTGTTTCTTCATCTCAGCTGAAGAGGCCTATTTGGAACAAAATAAGCCTTTTTACACCATGAAATCTATGATTTGTAGGAGCTATTCCTTTCAAAAAGTAACTCAGCTCTCACAGAGAAACAATGTGCTACCTGCTGCAGCTTCTAACATTGATGGTTTTCTTTTGCGGGGTACATGTGTTTCTTGCACTCAGCTGAACATTCCTCTTTGGAGCAAACAGAGCCTATCTCCACCTTGAGAACTATGATTTTCAATAAGCACTCCGTTCCAAAACTAGCTGAATTCTCACAGGGGAAAACTGTTCTAGATGATCCTGCTTCTACCACTGATGCTTGTCTTTGGACAGATACTTGTGTTTCTTTCAACTCAGCTGAACAGGCCTATTTGGAACGAACAGAGTCCACCACCAGTTTCAAAAACACACCTTGCAGGAAATATTCCTTTCAAAAACTAACTCATTTCTCACAGGGAAACAATGTACTAGATTCGGCAGCTTCCAGCATAGATTATTTCCTTGGGAGTGATTCTTGTTTTTGTTCAACTTAGCTGAATTAGGCCTATTGGAGCAAACGTTTCCATTCTCCAACAGGAAAGTGTGATTTGCAGGAGATATTCCTTTCACAAACTAATTCCATTCTCACAGGGAAACAATGTGCTAGATTCTCCTGCTTCTAACACAGATCGTAGACCTTATAGAGTTACGTGTGTTTCTTCAACATAGCTCAATAGGCCTATTTGAAACAAAGAGAGCGTATCTACCCCTAGAAACGCCTAAGTTGAATGAATTATTCCTTTCAAAACTTAACTCAGTTCTCACAGTGAAACAAAGTGCTACATGTTGCAGCATCTAGCATAGATGATTTTCTTTGGAGAGGTACATGTGTTTCTTCAATTCAGCTTTTTAGGCCTATTTCGAGCAAACGCTGCTTATCTCCACAATGAGAACTGTGATTTGCAGGAAGTATTCCTTTCAAAAAGTAACTCAATTCTCCCAGGGAAACAATGTGCTAAGGGATCCTTCAAGTAACATAGATGGTTTTCTTTGGAGAGATACATGTCTTTCTTCAAGTTAGTTGAATTGTCCTACTTGGAGCAAACAGAACCTACTTCCCCCTTGAAATATCTAGTTGTAGGAAGTATTCCTTTGAAAAACTAACTCAATTCTCACAGGGAAACCATGTGCTAGATGCTCCTGCTTCTAACCCAAAGGGTTCTCTTTCAAGGGATACATGTGTTTTGTCAACTTCTCTGTATAGGCCTCTTTGGAAGAAGGTGAGGCTTTTTCCACCTTGAAAACTGTAATTTGCGGGAAACATTTCTTTCCAAAACTAACTCAGTTCTCCTAGGGAAACAGTGTGCTAGATGTTCCTGCTTCTACAACACATGAGTTTCTTTCAAGAGATACATGCGTTTCTTCATCTCAGTTGAATAGGCTTATTTGGAACTACATGAGCTTTACTCCACTTTGAAAACCATCATTTGCAGGATGGATAGTTTTTGAAAAGTAACTCAGTTCTCACAGGGAAACAATGCACTAGATGCTCATTCTTTTCACTCTGAAGGTTTTCTTCCACAGATACACATATTTCATCACTTAGCTGAATAGGCCTTTTTGGATCAAAGTTATCTCCACCTTGAAAACTATGATTGGCTTAAGTATGACTTTGAAAAACTAACTCAATTCTCATACCGAAACAAGTATTTGATTCAGGAAGCTTCTAACATGGAGGCATTTCTTCTGAGAGATACATGTATTCCTTCACTCATGTCATAGGCCTATTCAGAGCAAACAGAGACTATCTCCACCTTGAAAACGGTGATTTGCATGATGTACTTCTCTCAAAACCTAACTCAATACTCACAGGGAAAGAAAGTGTGACATGCTCCAGCTAGTAACGTAGATGGTTTCCTTTGGAAAGATACATGTATTTCTTCAACTCACTTGCATAGGCCTGTTTTGAGCAACCTGAGCCTATCTCCATGACGAAACATCTAAGTTGCAAGAAGTATTCCTTTCCAAAACTAACTTGGTTTTCACAGGGACATAATGCACTAAATGCTCCACCTTCTAAAATAGATGCTTTTCTTTAGAGATATACATGTGTTTCTTTGAACAGAGCTGAATAGGACTATTTGGAGCAAATGGAGCCTATGTCCATCTTGGAAACTATGACTTGCATGAAGTGTTCCTTTCAAAAACTAACTCAGTTCTCACAGGGAAACATAGTACTACACGCTGCACCTACTAATGCAGATGGTATTCTTTGGAGAGATACGTGTGTCACTTTATCTCTGCTGAAGAGGCGTGTTTTTAGAAAACAGAGCCTATCTCCACCTTGAAACACCTAAGTTCCCAAAAGCAATTTTTCAAAATCTAACTAAATTCTCACATGGAGGAAATGTTCTAGATGCTCCTGCTTCTAACACAGATGGTTTTCGTTGGAGAGATGCCTGTGTGTCCTCAACTCAGATGAATAGGCTTATTTGGTTGTCCACTTTCAAAACCCACATTGAAGGAAGTATTCCTTTCAAAAAGTAACTCAACTCTCACAGTGAAACAATGTGCTAGATGCTCCGGCTTCTAGCACTGATGGATTTCTTTCGAGAGATACATGTGTTTCTTCAACTTAGCTGAATAGGCCTATTTGGTTCACATGAGCCTTTCTCCACCATGAACACAATGTTTTCCAGGAAACATTCCTTTCGAAAACTAACTCAATTCGCCCAGGGAATCAATCTGCAACATGCTGCATCTTCGAACATCAATAGCTTCTCTGGACAGATTCATGAGATTCCACAACTCAGCTGACTACTCCTTATTGGAAGAAAATGAACCATTCTCCAACATGAAAACTACATTTGCAGGGTGTATTCCTTTCCAACACTTACTCACTTCTCATAGGGAATCAATCTGCCACAAGCTGCAGCTTCTAACATAAATAGTTTTCTTCAGAGAGATACATGTCTTTCTTTACTTCAGCAGAATAAGCTCCTTTAGAGCAACAGGAGGCTTACTCCACCTTGAAAACTATGATTTATAGGAAGTATTTCTTTCAAAAACTAACTCAATTCTCACAGTGAACAACGAGCTAGATGCTCCTGCTTCTAACACAGTTACTTTTCTCTCAGGATATACATGGGCTTCTTCAACTCAGCTGAATAGGCCTACTTGGAGCAACATAAGCCTTCCTCCACCTTGAAAACTGTGATTTGCAGGAAGTATTCCTTTCCAAAATGAACTCAACTCCCACAGAGAAACAATGTAGTAGATGCTGCAGCTTCGAACATAGATGGCTTTCTTTGGAGAGATACATTTCTTCAACTCAGCTGAATAAGCCTATTTGGAATGAAGAGAGCTTATCACCACTTTGAAAACTCCACGTTGCAGGAAGTATTCCTTTCCAAAAGTAACTCAACTCTCACAGGGAAAGTATGTGCTAGGTGCTCCTGCTTCTAACACTGATGGTTGTTTTTGGACAGTTGAATGTGCTTCTTAAACTCAGCTGAATAGGCCTATCTGGAACAAAATGATCTTTTCCCCACCTTTAAAAGTCTGATTTGCAGGAAGTATTACTTTCAAATCTAACTCATCCCTCACAGGGAAACACTGTGCTGGAGGCTGCGGTTTATAACACGCATGGATTTCTTTGGAGAGATACATGTGTTTCTTCATCTCAGCTGAAGAGGCCTATTTGGAACAAAATAAGCCTTTTTACACCATGAAATCTATGATTTGTAGGAGCTATTCCTTTCAAAAAGTAACTCAGCTCTCACAGAGAAACAATGTGCTACCTGCTGCAGCTTCTAACATTGATGGTTTTCTTTTGCGGGGTACATGTGTTTCTTGCACTCAGCTGAACATTCCTCTTTGGAGCAAACAGAGCCTATCTCCACCTTGAGAACTATGATTTTCAATAAGCACTCCGTTCCAAAACTAGCTGAATTCTCACAGGGGAAAACTGTTCTAGATGATCCTGCTTCTACCACTGATGCTTGTCTTTGGACAGATACTGTGTTTCTTTCAACTCAGCTGAACAGGCCTATTTGGAACGAACAGAGTCCACCACCAGTTTCAAAAACACACCTTGCAGGAAATATTCCTTTCAAAAACTAACTCATTTCTCACAGGGAAACAATGTACTAGATTCGGCAGCTTCCAGCATAGATTATTTCCTTGGGAGTGATTCTTGTTTTTGTTCAACTTAGCTGAATTAGGCCTATTGGAGCAAACGTTTCCATTCTCCAACAGGAAAGTGTGATTTGCAGGAGATATTCCTTTCACAAACTAATTCCATTCTCACAGGGAAACAATGTGCTAGATTCTCCTGCTTCTAACACAGATCGTAGACCTTATAGAGTTACGTGTGTTTCTTCAACATAGCTCAATAGGCCTATTTGAAACAAAGAGAGCGTATCTACCCCTAGAAACGCCTAAGTTGAATGAATTATTCCTTTCAAAACTTAACTCAGTTCTCACAGTGAAACAAAGTGCTACATGTTGCAGCATCTAGCATAGATGATTTTCTTTGGAGAGGTACATGTGTTTCTTCAATTCAGCTTTTTAGGCCTATTTCGAGCAAACGCTGCTTATCTCCACAATGAGAACTGTGATTTGCAGGAAGTATTCCTTTCAAAAAGTAACTCAATTCTCCCAGGGAAACAATGTGCTAAGGGATCCTTCAAGTAACATAGATGGTTTTCTTTGGAGAGATACATGTCTTTCTTCAAGTTAGTTGAATTGTCCTACTTGGAGCAAACAGAACCTACTTCCCCCTTGAAATATCTAGTTGTAGGAAGTATTCCTTTGAAAAACTAACTCAATTCTCACAGGGAAACCATGTGCTAGATGCTCCTGCTTCTAACCCAAAGGGTTCTCTTTCAAGGGATACATGTGTTTTGTCAACTTCTCTGTATAGGCCTCTTTGGAAGAAGATGAGGCTTTTTCCACCTTGAAAACTGTAATTTGCGGGAAACATTTCTTTCCAAAACTAACTCAGTTCTCCTAGGGAAACAGTGTGCTAGATGTTCCTGCTTCTACAACACATGAGTTTCTTTCAAGAGATACATGCGTTTCTTCATCTCAGTTGAATAGGCTTATTTGGAACTACATGAGCTTTACTCCACTTTGAAAACCATCATTTGCAGGATGGATAGTTTTTGAAAAGTAACTCAGTTCTCACAGGGAAACAATGCACTAGATGCTCATTCTTTTCACTCTGAAGGTTTTCTTCCACAGATACACATATTTCATCACTTAGCTGAATAGGCCTTTTTGGATCAAAGTTATCTCCACCTTGAAAACTATGATTGGCTTAAGTATGACTTTGAAAAACTAACTCAATTCTCATACCGAAACAAGTATTTGATTCAGGAAGCTTCTAACATGGAGGCATTTCTTCTGAGAGATACATGTATTCCTTCACTCATGTCATAGGCCTATTCAGAGCAAACAGAGACTATCTCCACCTTGAAAACGGTGATTTGCATGATGTACTTCTCTCAAAACCTAACTCAATACTCACAGGGAAAGAAAGTGTGACATGCTCCAGCTAGTAACGTAGATGGTTTCCTTTGGAAAGATACATGTATTTCTTCAACTCACTTGCATAGGCCTGTTTTGAGCAACCTGAGCCTATCTCCATGACGAAACATCTAAGTTGCAAGAAGTATTCCTTTCCAAAACTAACTTGGTTTTCACAGGGACATAATGCACTAAATGCTCCACCTTCTAAAATAGATGCTTTTCTTTAGAGATATACATGTGTTTCTTTGAACAGAGCTGAATAGGACTATTTGGAGCAAATGGAGCCTATGTCCATCTTGGAAACTATGACTTGCATGAAGTGTTCCTTTCAAAAACTAACTCAGTTCTCACAGGGAAACATAGTACTACACGCTGCACCTACTAATGCAGATGGTATTCTTTGGAGAGATACGTGTGTCACTTTATCTCTGCTGAAGAGGCGTGTTTTTAGAAAACAGAGCCTATCTCCACCTTGAAACACCTAAGTTCCCAAAAGCAATTTTTCAAAATCTAACTAAATTCTCACATGGAGGAAATGTTCTAGATGCTCCTGCTTCTAACACAGATGGTTTTCGTTGGAGAGATGCCTGTGTGTCCTCAACTCAGATGAATAGGCTTATTTGGTTGTCCACTTTCAAAACCCACATTGAAGGAAGTATTCCTTTCAAAAAGTAACTCAACTCTCACAGTGAAACAATGTGCTAGATGCTCCGGCTTCTAGCCCTGATGGATTTCTTTCGAGAGATACATGTGTTTCTTCAACTTAGCTGAATAGGCCTGTTTGGTTCACATGAGCCTTTCTCCACCATGAACACAATGTTTTCCAGGAAACATTCCTTTCGAAAACTAACTCAATTCGCCCAGGGAATCAATCTGCAACATGCTGCATCTTCGAACATCAATAGCTTCTCTGGACAGATTCATGAGATTCCACAACTCAGCTGACTACTCCTTATTGGAAGAAAATGAACCATTCTCCAACATGAAAACTACATTTGCAGGGTGTATTCCTTTCCAACACTTACTCACTTCTCATAGGGAATCAATCTGCCACAAGCTGCAGCTTCTAACATAAATAGTTTTCTTCAGAGAGATACATGTCTTTCTTTACTTCAGCAGAATAAGCTCCTTTAGAGCAACAGGAGGCTTACTCCACCTTGAAAACTATGATTTATAGGAAGTATTTCTTTCAAAAACTAACTCAATTCTCACAGTGAACAACGAGCTAGATGCTCCTGCTTCTAACACAGTTACTTTTCTCTCAGGATATACATGGGCTTCTTCAACTCAGCTGAATAGGCCTACTTGGAGCAACATAAGCCTTCCTCCACCTTGAAAACTGTGATTTGCAGGAAGTATTCCTTTCCAAAATGAACTCAACTCCCACAGAGAAACAATGTACTAGGTGCTGCAGCTTCGAACATAGATGGCTTTCTTTGGAGAGATACATTTCTTCAACTCAGCTGAATAAGCCTATTTGGAATGAAGAGAGCTTATCACCACTTTGAAAACTCCACGTTGCAGGAAGTATTCCTTTCCAAAAGTAACTCAACTCTCACAGGGAAAGTATGTGCTAGGTGCTCCTGCTTCTAACACTGATGGTTGTTTTTGGACAGTTGAATGTGCTTCTTAAACTCAGCTGAATAGGCCTATCTGGAACAAAATGATCTTTTCCCCACCTTTAAAAGTCTGATTTGCAGGAAGTATTACTTTCAAATCTAACTCATCCCTCACAGGGAAACACTGTGCTGGAGGCTGCGGTTTATAACACGCATGGATTTCTTTGGAGAGATACATGTGTTTCTTCATCTCAGCTGAAGAGGCCTATTTGGAACAAAATAAGCCTTTTTACACCATGAAATCTATGATTTGTAGGAGCTATTCCTTTCAAAAAGTAACTCAGCTCTCACAGAGAAACAATGTGCTACCTGCTGCAGCTTCTAACATTGATGGTTTTCTTTTGCGGGGTACATGTGTTTCTTGCACTCAGCTGAACATTCCTCTTTGGAGCAAACAGAGCCTATCTCCACCTTGAGAACTATGATTTTCAATAAGCACTCCGTTCCAAAACTAGCTGAATTCTCACAGGGGAAAACTGTTCTAGATGATCCTGCTTCTACCACTGATGCTTGTCTTTGGACAGATACTTGTGTTTCTTTCAACTCAGCTGAACAGGCCTATTTGGAACGAACAGAGTCCACCACCAGTTTCAAAAACACACCTTGCAGGAAATATTCCTTTCAAAAACTAACTCATTTCTCACAGGGAAACAATGTACTAGATTCGGCAGCTTCCAGCATAGATTATTTCCTTGGGAGTGATTCTTGTTTTTGTTCAACTTAGCTGAATTAGGCCTATTGGAGCAAACGTTTCCATTCTCCAACAGGAAAGTGTGATTTGCAGGAGATATTCCTTTCACAAACTAATTCCATTCTCACGGGGAAACAATGTGCTAGATTCTCCTGCTTCTAACACAGATCGTAGACCTTATAGAGTTACGTGTGTTTCTTCAACATAGTTCAATAGGCCTATTTGAAACAAAGAGAGCGTATCTACCCCTAGAAACGCCTAAGTTGAATGAATTATTCCTTTCAAAACTTAACTCAGTTCTCACAGTGAAACAAAGTGCTACATGTTGCAGCATCTAGCATAGATGATTTTCTTTGGAGAGGTACATGTGTTTCTTCAATTCAGCTTTTTAGGCCTATTTCGAGCAAACGCTGCTTATCTCCACAATGAGAACTGTGATTTGCAGGAAGTATTCCTTTCAAAAAGTAACTCAATTCTCCCAGGGAAACAATGTGCTAAGGGATCCTTCAAGTAACATAGATGGTTTTCTTTGGAGAGATACATGACTTTCTTCAAGTTAGTTGAATTGTCCTACTTGGAGCAAACAGAACCTACTTCCCCCTTGAAATATCTAGTTGTAGGAAGTATTCCTTTGAAAAACTAACTCAATTCTCACAGGGAAACCATGTGCTAGATGCTCCTGCTTCTAACCCAAAGGGTTCTCTTTCAAGGGATACATGTGTTTTGTCAACTTCTCTGTATAGGCCTCTTTGGAAGAAGATGAGGCTTTTTCCACCTTGAAAACTGTAATTTGCGGGAAACATTTCTTTCCAAAACTAACTCAGTTCTCCTAGGGAAACAGTGTGCTAGATGTTCCTGCTTCTACAACACATGAGTTTCTTTCAAGAGATACATGCGTTTCTTCATCTCAGTTGAATAGGCTTATTTGGAACTACATGAGCTTTACTCCACTTTGAAAACCATCATTTGCAGGATGGATAGTTTTTGAAAAGTAACTCAGTTCTCACAGGGAAACAATGCACTGGATGCTCATTCTTTTCACTCTGAAGGTTTTCTTCCACAGATACACATATTTCATCACTTAGCTGAATAGGCCTTTTTGGATCAAAGTTATCTCCACCTTGAAAACTATGATTGGCTTAAGTATGACTTTGAAAAACTAACTCAATTCTCATACCGAAACAAGTATTTGATTCAGGAAGCTTCTAACATGGATGCATTTCTTCTGAGAGATACATGTATTCCTTCACTCATGTCATAGGCCTATTCAGAGCATACAGAGACTATCTCCACCTTGAAAACGGTGATTTGCATGATGTACTTCTCTCAAAACCTAACTCAATACTCACAGGGAAAGAAAGTGTTACATGCTCCAGCTAGTAACGTAGATGGTTTCCTTTGGAAAGATACATGTATTTCTTCAACTCACTTGCATAGGCCTGTTTTGAGCAACCTGAGCCTATCTCCATGACGAAACATCTAAGTTGCAAGAAGTATTCCTTTCCAAAACTAACTTGGTTTTCACAGGGACATAATGCACTAAATGCTCCACCTTCTAAAATAGATGCTTTTCTTTAGAGATATACATGTGTTTCTTTGAACAGAGCTGAATAGGACTATTTGGAGCAAATGGAGCCTATGTCCATCTTGGAAACTATGACTTGCATGAAGTGTTCCTTTCAAAAACTAACTCAGTTCTCACAGGGAAACATAGTACTACACGCTGCACCTACTAATGCAGATGGTATTCTTTGGAGAGATACGTGTGTCACTTTATCTCTGCTGAAGAGGCGTGTTTTTAGAAAACAGAGCCTATCTCCACCTTGAAACACCTAAGTTCCCAAAAGCAATTTTTCAAAATCTAACTAAATTCTCACATGGAGGAAATGTTCTAGATGCTCCTGCTTCTAACACAGATGGTTTTCGTTGGAGAGATGCCTGTGTGTCCTCAACTCAGATGAATAGGCTTATTTGGTTGTCCACTTTCAAAACCCACATTGAAGGAAGTATTCCTTTCAAAAAGTAACTCAACTCTCACAGTGAAACAATGTGCTAGATGCTCCGGCTTCTAGCACTGATGGATTTCTTTCGAGAGATACATGTGTTTCTTCAACTTAGCTGAATAGGCCTATTTGGTTCACATGAGCCTTTCTCCACCATGAACACAATGTTTTCCAGGAAACATTCCTTTCGAAAACTAACTCAATTCGCCCAGGGAATCAATCTGCAACATGCTGCATCTTCGAACATCAATAGCTTCTCTGGACAGATTCATGAGATTCCACAACTCAGCTGACTACTCCTTATTGGAAGAAAATGAACCATTCTCCAACATGAAAACTACATTTGCAGGGTGTATTCCTTTCCAACACTTACTCACTTCTCATAGGGAATCAATCTGCCACAAGCTGCAGCTTCTAACATAAATAGTTTTCTTCAGAGAGATACATGTCTTTCTTTACTTCAGCAGAATAAGCTCCTTTAGAGCAACAGGAGGCTTACTCCACCTTGAAAACTATGATTTATAGGAAGTATTTCTTTCAAAAACTAACTCAATTCTCACAGTGAACAACGAGCTAGATGCTCCTGCTTCTAACACAGTTACTTTTCTCTCAGGATATACATGGGCTTCTTCAACTCAGCTGAATAGGCCTACTTGGAGCAACATAAGCCTTCCTCCACCTTGAAAACTGTGATTTGCAGGAAGTATTCCTTTCCAAAATGAACTCAACTCCCACAGAGAAACAATGTAGTAGATGCTGCAGCTTCGAACATAGATGGCTTTCTTTGGAGAGATACATTTCTTCAACTCAGCTGAATAAGCCTATTTGGAATGAAGAGAGCTTATCACCACTTTGAAAACTCCACGTTGCAGGAAGTATTCCTTTCCAAAAGTAACTCAACTCTCACAGGGAAAGTATGTGCTAGGTGCTCCTGCTTCTAACACTGATGGTTGTTTTTGGACAGTTGAATGTGCTTCTTAAACTCAGCTGAATAGGCCTATCTGGAACAAAATGATCTTTTCCCCACCTTTAAAAGTCTGATTTGCAGGAAGTATTACTTTCAAATCTAACTCATCCCTCACAGGGAAACACTGTGCTGGAGGCTGCGGTTTATAACACGCATGGATTTCTTTGGAGAGATACATGTGTTTCTTCATCTCAGCTGAAGAGGCCTATTTGGAACAAAATAAGCCTTTTTACACCATGAAATCTATGATTTGTAGGAGCTATTCCTTTCAAAAAGTAACTCAGCTCTCACAGAGAAACAATGTGCTACCTGCTGCAGCTTCTAACATTGATGGTTTTCTTTTGCGGGGTACATGTGTTTCTTGCACTCAGCTGAACATTCCTCTTTGGAGCAAACAGAGCCTATCTCCACCTTGAGAACTATGATTTTCAATAAGCACTCCGTTCCAAAACTAGCTGAATTCTCACAGGGGAAAACTGTTCTAGATGATCCTGCTTCTACCACTGATGCTTGTCTTTGGACAGATACTTGTGTTTCTTTCAACTCAGCTGAACAGGCCTATTTGGAACGAACAGAGTCCACCACCAGTTTCAAAAACACACCTTGCAGGAAATATTCCTTTCAAAAACTAACTCATTTCTCACAGGGAAACAATGTACTAGATTCGGCAGCTTCCAGCATAGATTATTTCCTTGGGAGTGATTCTTGTTTTTGTTCAACTTAGCTGAATTAGGCCTATTGGAGCAAACGTTTCCATTCTCCAACAGGAAAGTGTGATTTGCAGGAGATATTCCTTTCACAAACTAATTCCATTCTCACAGGGAAACAATGTGCTAGATTCTCCTGCTTCTAACACAGATCGTAGACCTTATAGAGTTACGTGTGTTTCTTCAACATAGCTCAATAGGCCTATTTGAAACAAAGAGAGCGTATCTACCCCTAGAAACGCCTAAGTTGAATGAATTATTCCTTTCAAAACTTAACTCAGTTCTCACAGTGAAACAAAGTGCTACATGTTGCAGCATCTAGCATAGATGATTTTCTTTGGAGAGGTACATGTGTTTCTTCAATTCAGCTTTTTAGGCCTATTTCGAGCAAACGCTGCTTATCTCCACAATGAGAACTGTGATTTGCAGGAAGTATTCCTTTCAAAAAGTAACTCAATTCTCCCAGGGAAACAATGTGCTAAGGGATCCTTCAAGTAACATAGATGGTTTTCTTTGGAGAGATACATGTCTTTCTTCAAGTTAGTTGAATTGTCCTACTTGGAGCAAACAGAACCTACTTCCCCCTTGAAATATCTAGTTGTAGGAAGTATTCCTTTGAAAAACTAACTCAATTCTCACAGGGAAACCATGTGCTAGATGCTCCTGCTTCTAACCCAAAGGGTTCTCTTTCAAGGGATACATGTGTTTTGTCAACTTCTCTGTATAGGCCTCTTTGGAAGAAGGTGAGGCTTTTTCCACCTTGAAAACTGTAATTTGCGGGAAACATTTCTTTCCAAAACTAACTCAGTTCTCCTAGGGAAACAGTGTGCTAGATGTTCCTGCTTCTACAACACATGAGTTTCTTTCAAGAGATACATGCGTTTCTTCATCTCAGTTGAATAGGCTTATTTGGAACTACATGAGCTTTACTCCACTTTGAAAACCATCATTTGCAGGATGGATAGTTTTTGAAAAGTAACTCAGTTCTCACAGGGAAACAATGCACTAGATGCTCATTCTTTTCACTCTGAAGGTTTTCTTCCACAGATACACATATTTCATCACTTAGCTGAATAGGCCTTTTTGGATCAAAGTTATCTCCACCTTGAAAACTATGATTGGCTTAAGTATGACTTTGAAAAACTAACTCAATTCTCATACCGAAACAAGTATTTGATTCAGGAAGCTTCTAACATGGAGGCATTTCTTCTGAGAGATACATGTATTCCTTCACTCATGTCATAGGCCTATTCAGAGCAAACAGAGACTATCTCCACCTTGAAAACGGTGATTTGCATGATGTACTTCTCTCAAAACCTAACTCAATACTCACAGGGAAAGAAAGTGTGACATGCTCCAGCTAGTAACGTAGATGGTTTCCTTTGGAAAGATACATGTATTTCTTCAACTCACTTGCATAGGCCTGTTTTGAGCAACCTGAGCCTATCTCCATGACGAAACATCTAAGTTGCAAGAAGTATTCCTTTCCAAAACTAACTTGGTTTTCACAGGGACATAATGCACTAAATGCTCCACCTTCTAAAATAGATGCTTTTCTTTAGAGATATACATGTGTTTCTTTGAACAGAGCTGAATAGGACTATTTGGAGCAAATGGAGCCTATGTCCATCTTGGAAACTATGACTTGCATGAAGTGTTCCTTTCAAAAACTAACTCAGTTCTCACAGGGAAACATAGTACTACACGCTGCACCTACTAATGCAGATGGTATTCTTTGGAGAGATACGTGTGTCACTTTATCTCTGCTGAAGAGGCGTGTTTTTAGAAAACAGAGCCTATCTCCACCTTGAAACACCTAAGTTCCCAAAAGCAATTTTTCAAAATCTAACTAAATTCTCACATGGAGGAAATGTTCTAGATGCTCCTGCTTCTAACACAGATGGTTTTCGTTGGAGAGATGCCTGTGTGTCCTCAACTCAGATGAATAGGCTTATTTGGTTGTCCACTTTCAAAACCCACATTGAAGGAAGTATTCCTTTCAAAAAGTAACTCAACTCTCACAGTGAAACAATGTGCTAGATGCTCCGGCTTCTAGCACTGATGGATTTCTTTCGAGAGATACATGTGTTTCTTCAACTTAGCTGAATAGGCCTATTTGGTTCACATGAGCCTTTCTCCACCATGAACACAATGTTTTCCAGGAAACATTCCTTTCGAAAACTAACTCAATTCGCCCAGGGAATCAATCTGCAACATGCTGCATCTTCGAACATCAATAGCTTCTCTGGACAGATTCATGAGATTCCACAACTCAGCTGACTACTCCTTATTGGAAGAAAATGAACCATTCTCCAACATGAAAACTACATTTGCAGGGTGTATTCCTTTCCAACACTTACTCACTTCTCATAGGGAATCAATCTGCCACAAGCTGCAGCTTCTAACATAAATAGTTTTCTTCAGAGAGATACATGTCTTTCTTTACTTCAGCAGAATAAGCTCCTTTAGAGCAACAGGAGGCTTACTCCACCTTGAAAACTATGATTTATAGGAAGTATTTCTTTCAAAAACTAACTCAATTCTCACAGTGAACAACGAGCTAGATGCTCCTGCTTCTAACACAGTTACTTTTCTCTCAGGATATACATGGGCTTCTTCAACTCAGCTGAATAGGCCTACTTGGAGCAACATAAGCCTTCCTCCACCTTGAAAACTGTGATTTGCAGGAAGTATTCCTTTCCAAAATGAACTCAACTCCCACAGAGAAACAATGTAGTAGATGCTGCAGCTTCGAACATAGATGGCTTTCTTTGGAGAGATACATTTCTTCAACTCAGCTGAATAAGCCTATTTGGAATGAAGAGAGCTTATCACCACTTTGAAAACTCCACGTTGCAGGAAGTATTCCTTTCCAAAAGTAACTCAACTCTCACAGGGAAAGTATGTGCTAGGTGCTCCTGCTTCTAACACTGATGGTTGTTTTTGGACAGTTGAATGTGCTTCTTAAACTCAGCTGAATAGGCCTATCTGGAACAAAATGATCTTTTCCCCACCTTTAAAAGTCTGATTTGCAGGAAGTATTACTTTCAAATCTAACTCATCCCTCACAGGGAAACACTGTGCTGGAGGCTGCGGTTTATAACACGCATGGATTTCTTTGGAGAGATACATGTGTTTCTTCATCTCAGCTGAAGAGGCCTATTTGGAACAAAATAAGCCTTTTTACACCATGAAATCTATGATTTGTAGGAGCTATTCCTTTCAAAAAGTAACTCAGCTCTCACAGAGAAACAATGTGCTACCTGCTGCAGCTTCTAACATTGATGGTTTTCTTTTGCGGGGTACATGTGTTTCTTGCACTCAGCTGAACATTCCTCTTTGGAGCAAACAGAGCCTATCTCCACCTTGAGAACTATGATTTTCAATAAGCACTCCGTTCCAAAACTAGCTGAATTCTCACAGGGGAAAACTGTTCTAGATGATCCTGCTTCTACCACTGATGCTTGTCTTTGGACAGATACTTGTGTTTCTTTCAACTCAGCTGAACAGGCCTATTTGGAACGAACAGAGTCCACCACCAGTTTCAAAAACACACCTTGCAGGAAATATTCCTTTCAAAAACTAACTCATTTCTCACAGGGAAACAATGTACTAGATTCGGCAGCTTCCAGCATAGATTATTTCCTTGGGAGTGATTCTTGTTTTTGTTCAACTTAGCTGAATTAGGCCTATTGGAGCAAACGTTTCCATTCTCCAACAGGAAAGTGTGATTTGCAGGAGATATTCCTTTCACAAACTAATTCCATTCTCACAGGGAAACAATGTGCTAGATTCTCCTGCTTCTAACACAGATCGTAGACCTTATAGAGTTACGTGTGTTTCTTCAACATAGCTCAATAGGCCTATTTGAAACAAAGAGAGCGTATCTACCCCTAGAAACGCCTAAGTTGAATGAATTATTCCTTTCAAAACTTAACTCAGTTCTCACAGTGAAACAAAGTGCTACATGTTGCAGCATCTAGCATAGATGATTTTCTTTGGAGAGGTACATGTGTTTCTTCAATTCAGCTTTTTAGGCCTATTTCGAGCAAACGCTGCTTATCTCCACAATGAGAACTGTGATTTGCAGGAAGTATTCCTTTCAAAAAGTAACTCAATTCTCCCAGGGAAACAATGTGCTAAGGGATCCTTCAAGTAACATAGATGGTTTTCTTTGGAGAGATACATGTCTTTCTTCAAGTTAGTTGAATTGTCCTACTTGGAGCAAACAGAACCTACTTCCCCCTTGAAATATCTAGTTGTAGGAAGTATTCCTTTGAAAAACTAACTCAATTCTCACAGGGAAACCATGTGCTAGATGCTCCTGCTTCTAACCCAAAGGGTTCTCTTTCAAGGGATACATGTGTTTTGTCAACTTCTCTGTATAGGCCTCTTTGGAAGAAGGTGAGGCTTTTTCCACCTTGAAAACTGTAATTTGCGGGAAACATTTCTTTCCAAAACTAACTCAGTTCTCCTAGGGAAACAGTGTGCTAGATGTTCCTGCTTCTACAACACATGAGTTTCTTTCAAGAGATACATGCGTTTCTTCATCTCAGTTGAATAGGCTTATTTGGAACTACATGAGCTTTACTCCACTTTGAAAACCATCATTTGCAGGATGGATAGTTTTTGAAAAGTAACTCAGTTCTCACAGGGAAACAATGCACTAGATGCTCATTCTTTTCACTCTGAAGGTTTTCTTCCACAGATACACATATTTCATCACTTAGCTGAATAGGCCTTTTTGGATCAAAGTTATCTCCACCTTGAAAACTATGATTGGCTTAAGTATGACTTTGAAAAACTAACTCAATTCTCATACCGAAACAAGTATTTGATTCAGGAAGCTTCTAACATGGAGGCATTTCTTCTGAGAGATACATGTATTCCTTCACTCATGTCATAGGCCTATTCAGAGCAAACAGAGACTATCTCCACCTTGAAAACGGTGATTTGCATGATGTACTTCTCTCAAAACCTAACTCAATACTCACAGGGAAAGAAAGTGTGACATGCTCCAGCTAGTAACGTAGATGGTTTCCTTTGGAAAGATACATGTATTTCTTCAACTCACTTGCATAGGCCTGTTTTGAGCAACCTGAGCCTATCTCCATGACGAAACATCTAAGTTGCAAGAAGTATTCCTTTCCAAAACTAACTTGGTTTTCACAGGGACATAATGCACTAAATGCTCCACCTTCTAAAATAGATGCTTTTCTTTAGAGATATACATGTGTTTCTTTGAACAGAGCTGAATAGGACTATTTGGAGCAAATGGAGCCTATGTCCATCTTGGAAACTATGACTTGCATGAAGTGTTCCTTTCAAAAACTAACTCAGTTCTCACAGGGAAACATAGTACTACACGCTGCACCTACTAATGCAGATGGTATTCTTTGGAGAGATACGTGTGTCACTTTATCTCTGCTGAAGAGGCGTGTTTTTAGAAAACAGAGCCTATCTCCACCTTGAAACACCTAAGTTCCCAAAAGCAATTTTTCAAAATCTAACTAAATTCTCACATGGAGGAAATGTTCTAGATGCTCCTGCTTCTAACACAGATGGTTTTCGTTGGAGAGATGCCTGTGTGTCCTCAACTCAGATGAATAGGCTTATTTGGTTGTCCACTTTCAAAACCCACATTGAAGGAAGTATTCCTTTCAAAAAGTAACTCAACTCTCACAGTGAAACAATGTGCTAGATGCTCCGGCTTCTAGCCCTGATGGATTTCTTTCGAGAGATACATGTGTTTCTTCAACTTAGCTGAATAGGCCTGTTTGGTTCACATGAGCCTTTCTCCACCATGAACACAATGTTTTCCAGGAAACATTCCTTTCGAAAACTAACTCAATTCGCCCAGGGAATCAATCTGCAACATGCTGCATCTTCGAACATCAATAGCTTCTCTGGACAGATTCATGAGATTCCACAACTCAGCTGACTACTCCTTATTGGAAGAAAATGAACCATTCTCCAACATGAAAACTACATTTGCAGGGTGTATTTCTTTCCAACACTTACTCACTTCTCATAGGGAATCAATCTGCCACAAGCTGCAGCTTCTAACATAAATAGTTTTCTTCAGAGAGATACATGTCTTTCTTTACTTCAGCAGAATAAGCTCCTTTAGAGCAACAGGAGGCTTACTCCACCTTGAAAACTATGATTTATAGGAAGTATTTCTTTCAAAAACTAACTCAATTCTCACAGTGAACAACGAGCTAGATGCTCCTGCTTCTAACACAGTTACTTTTCTCTCAGGATATACATGGGCTTCTTCAACTCAGCTGAATAGGCCTACTTGGAGCAACATAAGCCTTCCTCCACCTTGAAAACTGTGATTTGCAGGAAGTATTCCTTTCCAAAATGAACTCAACTCCCACAGAGAAACAATGTACTAGGTGCTGCAGCTTCGAACATAGATGGCTTTCTTTGGAGAGATACATTTCTTCAACTCAGCTGAATAAGCCTATTTGGAATGAAGAGAGCTTATCACCACTTTGAAAACTCCACGTTGCAGGAAGTATTCCTTTCCAAAAGTAACTCAACTCTCACAGGGAAAGTATGTGCTAGGTGCTCCTGCTTCTAACACTGATGGTTGTTTTTGGACAGTTGAATGTGCTTCTTAAACTCAGCTGAATAGGCCTATCTGGAACAAAATGATCTTTTCCCCACCTTTAAAAGTCTGATTTGCAGGAAGTATTACTTTCAAATCTAACTCATCCCTCACAGGGAAACACTGTGCTGGAGGCTGCGGTTTATAACACGCATGGATTTCTTTGGAGAGATACATGTGTTTCTTCATCTCAGCTGAAGAGGCCTATTTGGAACAAAATAAGCCTTTTTACACCATGAAATCTATGATTTGTAGGAGCTATTCCTTTCAAAAAGTAACTCAGCTCTCACAGAGAAACAATGTGCTACCTGCTGCAGCTTCTAACATTGATGGTTTTCTTTTGCGGGGTACATGTGTTTCTTGCACTCAGCTGAACATTCCTCTTTGGAGCAAACAGAGCCTATCTCCACCTTGAGAACTATGATTTTCAATAAGCACTCCGTTCCAAAACTAGCTGAATTCTCACAGGGGAAAACTGTTCTAGATGATCCTGCTTCTACCACTGATGCTTGTCTTTGGACAGATACTTGTGTTTCTTTCAACTCAGCTGAACAGGCCTATTTGGAACGAACAGAGTCCACCACCAGTTTCAAAAACACACCTTGCAGGAAATATTCCTTTCAAAAACTAACTCATTTCTCACAGGGAAACAATGTACTAGATTCGGCAGCTTCCAGCATAGATTATTTCCTTGGGAGTGATTCTTGTTTTTGTTCAACTTAGCTGAATTAGGCCTATTGGAGCAAACGTTTCCATTCTCCAACAGGAAAGTGTGATTTGCAGGAGATATTCCTTTCACAAACTAATTCCATTCTCACAGGGAAACAATGTGCTAGATTCTCCTGCTTCTAACACAGATCGTAGACCTTATAGAGTTACGTGTGTTTCTTCAACATAGCTCAATAGGCCTATTTGAAACAAAGAGAGCGTATCTACCCCTAGAAACGCCTAAGTTGAATGAATTATTCCTTTCAAAACTTAACTCAGTTCTCACAGTGAAACAAAGTGCTACATGTTGCAGCATCTAGCATAGATGATTTTCTTTGGAGAGGTACATGTGTTTCTTCAATTCAGCTTTTTAGGCCTATTTCGAGCAAACGCTGCTTATCTCCACAATGAGAACTGTGATTTGCAGGAAGTATTCCTTTCAAAAAGTAACTCAATTCTCCCAGGGAAACAATGTGCTAAGGGATCCTTCAAGTAACATAGATGGTTTTCTTTGGAGAGATACATGTCTTTCTTCAAGTTAGTTGAATTGTCCTACTTGGAGCAAACAGAACCTACTTCCCCCTTGAAATATCTAGTTGTAGGAAGTATTCCTTTGAAAAACTAACTCAATTCTCACAGGGAAACCATGTGCTAGATGCTCCTGCTTCTAACCCAAAGGGTTCTCTTTCAAGGGATACATGTGTTTTGTCAACTTCTCTGTATAGGCCTCTTTGGAAGAAGGTGAGGCTTTTTCCACCTTGAAAACTGTAATTTGCGGGAAACATTTCTTTCCAAAACTAACTCAGTTCTCCTAGGGAAACAGTGTGCTAGATGTTCCTGCTTCTACAACACATGAGTTTCTTTCAAGAGATACATGCGTTTCTTCATCTCAGTTGAATAGGCTTATTTGGAACTACATGAGCTTTACTCCACTTTGAAAACCATCATTTGCAGGATGGATAGTTTTTGAAAAGTAACTCAGTTCTCACAGGGAAACAATGCACTAGATGCTCATTCTTTTCACTCTGAAGGTTTTCTTCCACAGATACACATATTTCATCACTTAGCTGAATAGGCCTTTTTGGATCAAAGTTATCTCCACCTTGAAAACTATGATTGGCTTAAGTATGACTTTGAAAAACTAACTCAATTCTCATACCGAAACAAGTATTTGATTCAGGAAGCTTCTAACATGGAGGCATTTCTTCTGAGAGATACATGTATTCCTTCACTCATGTCATAGGCCTATTCAGAGCAAACAGAGACTATCTCCACCTTGAAAACGGTGATTTGCATGATGTACTTCTCTCAAAACCTAACTCAATACTCACAGGGAAAGAAAGTGTGACATGCTCCAGCTAGTAACGTAGATGGTTTCCTTTGGAAAGATACATGTATTTCTTCAACTCACTTGCATAGGCCTGTTTTGAGCAACCTGAGCCTATCTCCATGACGAAACATCTAAGTTGCAAGAAGTATTCCTTTCCAAAACTAACTTGGTTTTCACAGGGACATAATGCACTAAATGCTCCACCTTCTAAAATAGATGCTTTTCTTTAGAGATATACATGTGTTTCTTTGAACAGAGCTGAATAGGACTATTTGGAGCAAATGGAGCCTATGTCCATCTTGGAAACTATGACTTGCATGAAGTGTTCCTTTCAAAAACTAACTCAGTTCTCACAGGGAAACATAGTACTACACGCTGCACCTACTAATGCAGATGGTATTCTTTGGAGAGATACGTGTGTCACTTTATCTCTGCTGAAGAGGCGTGTTTTTAGAAAACAGAGCCTATCTCCACCTTGAAACACCTAAGTTCCCAAAAGCAATTTTTCAAAATCTAACTAAATTCTCACATGGAGGAAATGTTCTAGATGCTCCTGCTTCTAACACAGATGGTTTTCGTTGGAGAGATGCCTGTGTGTCCTCAACTCAGATGAATAGGCTTATTTGGTTGTCCACTTTCAAAACCCACATTGAAGGAAGTATTCCTTTCAAAAAGTAACTCAACTCTCACAGTGAAACAATGTGCTAGATGCTCCGGCTTCTAGCCCTGATGGATTTCTTTCGAGAGATACATGTGTTTCTTCAACTTAGCTGAATAGGCCTGTTTGGTTCACATGAGCCTTTCTCCACCATGAACACAATGTTTTCCAGGAAACATTCCTTTCGAAAACTAACTCAATTCGCCCAGGGAATCAATCTGCAACATGCTGCATCTTCGAACATCAATAGCTTCTCTGGACAGATTCATGAGATTCCACAACTCAGCTGACTACTCCTTATTGGAAGAAAATGAACCATTCTCCAACATGAAAACTACATTTGCAGGGTGTATTTCTTTCCAACACTTACTCACTTCTCATAGGGAATCAATCTGCCACAAGCTGCAGCTTCTAACATAAATAGTTTTCTTCAGAGAGATACATGTCTTTCTTTACTTCAGCAGAATAAGCTCCTTTAGAGCAACAGGAGGCTTACTCCACCTTGAAAACTATGATTTATAGGAAGTATTTCTTTCAAAAACTAACTCAATTCTCACAGTGAACAACGAGCTAGATGCTCCTGCTTCTAACACAGTTACTTTTCTCTCAGGATATACATGGGCTTCTTCAACTCAGCTGAATAGGCCTACTTGGAGCAACATAAGCCTTCCTCCACCTTGAAAACTGTGATTTGCAGGAAGTATTCCTTTCCAAAATGAACTCAACTCCCACAGAGAAACAATGTACTAGGTGCTGCAGCTTCGAACATAGATGGCTTTCTTTGGAGAGATACATTTCTTCAACTCAGCTGAATAAGCCTATTTGGAATGAAGAGAGCTTATCACCACTTTGAAAACTCCACGTTGCAGGAAGTATTCCTTTCCAAAAGTAACTCAACTCTCACAGGGAAAGTATGTGCTAGGTGCTCCTGCTTCTAACACTGATGGTTGTTTTTGGACAGTTGAATGTGCTTCTTAAACTCAGCTGAATAGGCCTATCTGGAACAAAATGATCTTTTCCCCACCTTTAAAAGTCTGATTTGCAGGAAGTATTACTTTCAAATCTAACTCATCCCTCACAGGGAAACACTGTGCTGGAGGCTGCGGTTTATAACACGCATGGATTTCTTTGGAGAGATACATGTGTTTCTTCATCTCAGCTGAAGAGGCCTATTTGGAACAAAATAAGCCTTTTTACACCATGAAATCTATGATTTGTAGGAGCTATTCCTTTCAAAAAGTAACTCAGCTCTCACAGAGAAACAATGTGCTACCTGCTGCAGCTTCTAACATTGATGGTTTTCTTTTGCGGGGTACATGTGTTTCTTGCACTCAGCTGAACATTCCTCTTTGGAGCAAACAGAGCCTATCTCCACCTTGAGAACTATGATTTTCAATAAGCACTCCGTTCCAAAACTAGCTGAATTCTCACAGGGGAAAACTGTTCTAGATGATCCTGCTTCTACCACTGATGCTTGTCTTTGGACAGATACTTGTGTTTCTTTCAACTCAGCTGAACAGGCCTATTTGGAACGAACAGAGTCCACCACCAGTTTCAAAAACACACCTTGCAGGAAATATTCCTTTCAAAAACTAACTCATTTCTCACAGGGAAACAATGTACTAGATTCGGCAGCTTCCAGCATACATTATTTCCTTGGGAGTGATTCTTGTTTTTGTTCAACTTAGCTGAATTAGGCCTATTGGAGCAAACGTTTCCATTCTCCAACAGGAAAGTGTGATTTGCAGGAGATATTCCTTTCACAAACTAATTCCATTCTCACGGGGAAACAATGTGCTAGATTCTCCTGCTTCTAACACAGATCGTAGACCTTATAGAGTTACGTGTGTTTCTTCAACATAGTTCAATAGGCCTATTTGAAACAAAGAGAGCGTATCTACCCCTAGAAACGCCTAAGTTGAATGAATTATTCCTTTCAAAACTTAACTCAGTTCTCACAGTGAAACAAAGTGCTACATGTTGCAGCATCTAGCATAGATGATTTTCTTTGGAGAGGTACATGTGTTTCTTCAATTCAGCTTTTTAGGCCTATTTCGAGCAAACGCTGCTTATCTCCACAATGAGAACTGTGATTTGCAGGAAGTATTCCTTTCAAAAAGTAACTCAATTCTCCCAGGGAAACAATGTGCTAAGGGATCCTTCAAGTAACATAGATGGTTTTCTTTGGAGAGATACATGACTTTCTTCAAGTTAGTTGAATTGTCCTACTTGGAGCAAACAGAACCTACTTCCCCCTTGAAATATCTAGTTGTAGGAAGTATTCCTTTGAAAAACTAACTCAATTCTCACAGGGAAACCATGTGCTAGATGCTCCTGCTTCTAACCCAAAGGGTTCTCTTTCAAGGGATACATGTGTTTTGTCAACTTCTCTGTATAGGCCTCTTTGGAAGAAGATGAGGCTTTTTCCACCTTGAAAACTGTAATTTGCGGGAAACATTTCTTTCCAAAACTAACTCAGTTCTCCTAGGGAAACAGTGTGCTAGATGTTCCTGCTTCTACAACACATGAGTTTCTTTCAAGAGATACATGCGTTTCTTCATCTCAGTTGAATAGGCTTATTTGGAACTACATGAGCTTTACTCCACTTTGAAAACCATCATTTGCAGGATGGATAGTTTTTGAAAAGTAACTCAGTTCTCACAGGGAAACAATGCACTGGATGCTCATTCTTTTCACTCTGAAGGTTTTCTTCCACAGATACACATATTTCATCACTTAGCTGAATAGGCCTTTTTGGATCAAAGTTATCTCCACCTTGAAAACTATGATTGGCTTAAGTATGACTTTGAAAAACTAACTCAATTCTCATACCGAAACAAGTATTTGATTCAGGAAGCTTCTAACATGGATGCATTTCTTCTGAGAGATACATGTATTCCTTCACTCATGTCATAGGCCTATTCAGAGCATACAGAGACTATCTCCACCTTGAAAACGGTGATTTGCATGATGTACTTCTCTCAAAACCTAACTCAGTACTCACAGGGAAAGAAAGTGTTACATGCTCCAGCTAGTAACGTAGATGGTTTCCTTTGGAAAGATACATGTATTTCTTCAACTCACTTGCATAGGCCTGTTTTGAGCAACCTGAGCCTATCTCCATGACGAAACATCTAAGTTGCAAGAAGTATTCCTTTCCAAAACTAACTTGGTTTTCACAGGGACATAATGCACTAAATGCTCCACCTTCTAAAATAGATGCTTTTCTTTAGAGATATACATGTGTTTCTTTGAACAGAGCTGAATAGGACTATTTGGAGCAAATGGAGCCTATGTCCATCTTGGAAACTATGACTTGCATGAAGTGTTCCTTTCAAAAACTAACTCAGTTCTCACAGGGAAACATAGTACTACACGCTGCACCTACTAATGCAGATGGTATTCTTTGGAGAGATACGTGTGTCACTTTATCTCTGCTGAAGAGGCGTGTTTTTAGAAAACAGAGCCTATCTCCACCTTGAAACACCTAAGTTCCCAAAAGCAATTTTTCAAAATCTAACTAAATTCTCACATGGAGGAAATGTTCTAGATGCTCCTGCTTCTAACACAGATGGTTTTCGTTGGAGAGATGCCTGTGTGTCCTCAACTCAGATGAATAGGCTTATTTGGTTGTCCACTTTCAAAACCCACATTGAAGGAAGTATTCCTTTCAAAAAGTAACTCAACTCTCACAGTGAAACAATGTGCTAGATGCTCCGGCTTCTAGCACTGATGGATTTCTTTCGAGAGATACATGTGTTTCTTCAACTTAGCTGAATAGGCCTATTTGGTTCACATGAGCCTTTCTCCACCATGAACACAATGTTTTCCAGGAAACATTCCTTTCGAAAACTAACTCAATTCGCCCAGGGAATCAATCTGCAACATGCTGCATCTTCGAACATCAATAGCTTCTCTGGACAGATTCATGAGATTCCACAACTCAGCTGACTACTCCTTATTGGAAGAAAATGAACCATTCTCCAACATGAAAACTACATTTGCAGGGTGTATTCCTTTCCAACACTTACTCACTTCTCATAGGGAATCAATCTGCCACAAGCTGCAGCTTCTAACATAAATAGTTTTCTTCAGAGAGATACATGTCTTTCTTTACTTCAGCAGAATAAGCTCCTTTAGAGCAACAGGAGGCTTACTCCACCTTGAAAACTATGATTTATAGGAAGTATTTCTTTCAAAAACTAACTCAATTCTCACAGTGAACAACGAGCTAGATGCTCCTGCTTCTAACACAGTTACTTTTCTCTCAGGATATACATGGGCTTCTTCAACTCAGCTGAATAGGCCTACTTGGAGCAACATAAGCCTTCCTCCACCTTGAAAACTGTGATTTGCAGGAAGTATTCCTTTCCAAAATGAACTCAACTCCCACAGAGAAACAATGTACTAGATGCTGCAGCTTCGAACATAGATGGCTTTCTTTGGAGAGATACATTTCTTCAACTCAGCTGAATAAGCCTATTTGGAATGAAGAGAGCTTATCACCACTTTGAAAACTCCACGTTGCAGGAAGTATTCCTTTCCAAAAGTAACTCAACTCTCACAGGGAAAGTATGTGCTAGGTGCTCCTGCTTCTAACACTGATGGTTGTTTTTGGACAGTTGAATGTGCTTCTTAAACTCAGCTGAATAGGCCTATCTGGAACAAAATGATCTTTTCCCCACCTTTAAAAGTCTGATTTGCAGGAAGTATTACTTTCAAATCTAACTCATCCCTCACAGGGAAACACTGTGCTGGAGGCTGCGGTTTATAACACGCATGGATTTCTTTGGAGAGATACATGTGTTTCTTCATCTCAGCTGAAGAGGCCTATTTGGAACAAAATAAGCCTTTTTACACCATGAAATCTATGATTTGTAGGAGCTATTCCTTTCAAAAAGTAACTCAGCTCTCACAGAGAAACAATGTGCTACCTGCTGCAGCTTCTAACATTGATGGTTTTCTTTTGCGGGGTACATGTGTTTCTTGCACTCAGCTGAACATTCCTCTTTGGAGCAAACAGAGCCTATCTCCACCTTGAGAACTATGATTTTCAATAAGCACTCCGTTCCAAAACTAGCTGAATTCTCACAGGGGAAAACTGTTCTAGATGATCCTGCTTCTACCACTGATGCTTGTCTTTGGACAGATACTTGTGTTTCTTTCAACTCAGCTGAACAGGCCTATTTGGAACGAACAGAGTCCACCACCAGTTTCAAAAACACACCTTGCAGGAAATATTCCTTTCAAAAACTAACTCATTTCTCACAGGGAAACAATGTACTAGATTCGGCAGCTTCCAGCATAGATTATTTCCTTGGGAGTGATTCTTGTTTTTGTTCAACTTAGCTGAATTAGGCCTATTGGAGCAAACGTTTCCATTCTCCAACAGGAAAGTGTGATTTGCAGGAGATATTCCTTTCACAAACTAATTCCATTCTCACAGGGAAACAATGTGCTAGATTCTCCTGCTTCTAACACAGATCGTAGACCTTATAGAGTTACGTGTGTTTCTTCAACATAGCTCAATAGGCCTATTTGAAACAAAGAGAGCGTATCTACCCCTAGAAACGCCTAAGTTGAATGAATTATTCCTTTCAAAACTTAACTCAGTTCTCACAGTGAAACAAAGTGCTACATGTTGCAGCATCTAGCATAGATGATTTTCTTTGGAGAGGTACATGTGTTTCTTCAATTCAGCTTTTTAGGCCTATTTCGAGCAAACGCTGCTTATCTCCACAATGAGAACTGTGATTTGCAGGAAGTATTCCTTTCAAAAAGTAACTCAATTCTCCCAGGGAAACAATGTGCTAAGGGATCCTTCAAGTAACATAGATGGTTTTCTTTGGAGAGATACATGTCTTTCTTCAAGTTAGTTGAATTGTCCTACTTGGAGCAAACAGAACCTACTTCCCCCTTGAAATATCTAGTTGTAGGAAGTATTCCTTTGAAAAACTAACTCAATTCTCACAGGGAAACCATGTGCTAGATGCTCCTGCTTCTAACCCAAAGGGTTCTCTTTCAAGGGATACATGTGTTTTGTCAACTTCTCTGTATAGGCCTCTTTGGAAGAAGGTGAGGCTTTTTCCACCTTGAAAACTGTAATTTGCGGGAAACATTTCTTTCCAAAACTAACTCAGTTCTCCTAGGGAAACAGTGTGCTAGATGTTCCTGCTTCTACAACACATGAGTTTCTTTCAAGAGATACATGCGTTTCTTCATCTCAGTTGAATAGGCTTATTTGGAACTACATGAGCTTTACTCCACTTTGAAAACCATCATTTGCAGGATGGATAGTTTTTGAAAAGTAACTCAGTTCTCACAGGGAAACAATGCACTAGATGCTCATTCTTTTCACTCTGAAGGTTTTCTTCCACAGATACACATATTTCATCACTTAGCTGAATAGGCCTTTTTGGATCAAAGTTATCTCCACCTTGAAAACTATGATTGGCTTAAGTATGACTTTGAAAAACTAACTCAATTCTCATACCGAAACAAGTATTTGATTCAGGAAGCTTCTAACATGGAGGCATTTCTTCTGAGAGATACATGTATTCCTTCACTCATGTCATAGGCCTATTCAGAGCAAACAGAGACTATCTCCACCTTGAAAACGGTGATTTGCATGATGTACTTCTCTCAAAACCTAACTCAATACTCACAGGGAAAGAAAGTGTGACATGCTCCAGCTAGTAACGTAGATGGTTTCCTTTGGAAAGATACATGTATTTCTTCAACTCACTTGCATAGGCCTGTTTTGAGCAACCTGAGCCTATCTCCATGACGAAACATCTAAGTTGCAAGAAGTATTCCTTTCCAAAACTAACTTGGTTTTCACAGGGACATAATGCACTAAATGCTCCACCTTCTAAAATAGATGCTTTTCTTTAGAGATATACATGTGTTTCTTTGAACAGAGCTGAATAGGACTATTTGGAGCAAATGGAGCCTATGTCCATCTTGGAAACTATGACTTGCATGAAGTGTTCCTTTCAAAAACTAACTCAGTTCTCACAGGGAAACATAGTACTACACGCTGCACCTACTAATGCAGATGGTATTCTTTGGAGAGATACGTGTGTCACTTTATCTCTGCTGAAGAGGCGTGTTTTTAGAAAACAGAGCCTATCTCCACCTTGAAACACCTAAGTTCCCAAAAGCAATTTTTCAAAATCTAACTAAATTCTCACATGGAGGAAATGTTCTAGATGCTCCTGCTTCTAACACAGATGGTTTTCGTTGGAGAGATGCCTGTGTGTCCTCAACTCAGATGAATAGGCTTATTTGGTTGTCCACTTTCAAAACCCACATTGAAGGAAGTATTCCTTTCAAAAAGTAACTCAACTCTCACAGTGAAACAATGTGCTAGATGCTCCGGCTTCTAGCCCTGATGGATTTCTTTCGAGAGATACATGTGTTTCTTCAACTTAGCTGAATAGGCCTGTTTGGTTCACATGAGCCTTTCTCCACCATGAACACAATGTTTTCCAGGAAACATTCCTTTCGAAAACTAACTCAATTCGCCCAGGGAATCAATCTGCAACATGCTGCATCTTCGAACATCAATAGCTTCTCTGGACAGATTCATGAGATTCCACAACTCAGCTGACTACTCCTTATTGGAAGAAAATGAACCATTCTCCAACATGAAAACTACATTTGCAGGGTGTATTCCTTTCCAACACTTACTCACTTCTCATAGGGAATCAATCTGCCACAAGCTGCAGCTTCTAACATAAATAGTTTTCTTCAGAGAGATACATGTCTTTCTTTACTTCAGCAGAATAAGCTCCTTTAGAGCAACAGGAGGCTTACTCCACCTTGAAAACTATGATTTATAGGAAGTATTTCTTTCAAAAACTAACTCAATTCTCACAGTGAACAACGAGCTAGATGCTCCTGCTTCTAACACAGTTACTTTTCTCTCAGGATATACATGGGCTTCTTCAACTCAGCTGAATAGGCCTACTTGGAGCAACATAAGCCTTCCTCCACCTTGAAAACTGTGATTTGCAGGAAGTATTCCTTTCCAAAACGAACTCAACTCCCACAGAGAAACAATGTAGTAGATGCTGCAGCTTCGAACATAGATGGCTTTCTTTGGAGAGATACATTTCTTCAACTCAGCTGAATAAGCCTATTTGGAATGAAGAGAGCTTATCACCACTTTGAAAACTCCACGTTGCAGGAAGTATTCCTTTCCAAAAGTAACTCAACTCTCACAGGCAAAGTATGTGCTAGGTGCTCCTGCTTCTAACACTGATGGTTGTTTTTGGACAGTTGAATGTGCTTCTTAAACTCAGCTGAATAGGCCTATCTGGAACAAAATGATCTTTTCCCCACCTTTAAAAGTCTGATTTGCAGGAAGTATTACTTTCAAATCTAACTCATCCCTCACAGGGAAACACTGTGCTGGAGGCTGCGGTTTATAACACGCATGGATTTCTTTGGAGAGATACATGTGTTTCTTCATCTCAGCTGAAGAGGCCTATTTGGAACAAAATAAGCCTTTTTACACCATGAAATCTATGATTTGTAGGAGCTATTCCTTTCAAAAAGTAACTCAGCTCTCACAGAGAAACAATGTGCTACCTGCTGCAGCTTCTAACATTGATGGTTTTCTTTTGCGGGGTACATGTGTTTCCTGCACTCAGCTGAACATTCCTCTTTGGAGCAAACAGAGCCTATCTCCACCTTGAGAACTATGATTTTCAATAAGCACTCCGTTCCAAAACTAGCTGAATTCTCACAGGGGAAAACTGTTCTAGATGATCCTGCTTCTACCACTGATGCTTGTCTTTGGACAGATACTTGTGTTTCTTTCAACTCAGCTGAACAGGCCTATTTGGAACGAACAGAGTCCACCACCAGTTTCAAAAACACACCTTGCAGGAAATATTCCTTTCAAAAACTAACTCATTTCTCACAGGGAAACAATGTACTAGATTCGGCAGCTTCCAGCATAGATTATTTCCTTGGGAGTGATTCTTGTTTTTGTTCAACTTAGCTGAATTAGGCCTATTGGAGCAAACGTTTCCATTCTCCAACAGGAAAGTGTGATTTGCAGGAGATATTCCTTTCACAAACTAATTCCATTCTCACAGGGAAACAATGTGCTAGATTCTCCTGCTTCTAACACAGATCGTAGACCTTATAGAGTTACGTGTGTTTCTTCAACATAGCTCAATAGGCCTATTTGAAACAAAGAGAGCGTATCTACCCCTAGAAACGCCTAAGTTGAATGAATTATTCCTTTCAAAACTTAACTCAGTTCTCACAGTGAAACAAAGTGCTACATGTTGCAGCATCTAGCATAGATGATTTTCTTTGGAGAGGTACATGTGTTTCTTCAATTCAGCTTTTTAGGCCTATTTCGAGCAAACGCTGCTTATCTCCACAATGAGAACTGTGATTTGCAGGAAGTATTCCTTTCAAAAAGTAACTCAATTCTCCCAGGGAAACAATGTGCTAAGGGATCCTTCAAGTAACATAGATGGTTTTCTTTGGAGAGATACATGTCTTTCTTCAAGTTAGTTGAATTGTCCTACTTGGAGCAAACAGAACCTACTTCCCCCTTGAAATATCTAGTTGTAGGAAGTATTCCTTTGAAAAACTAACTCAATTCTCACAGGGAAACCATGTGCTAGATGCTCCTGCTTCTAACCCAAAGGGTTCTCTTTCAAGGGATACATGTGTTTTGTCAACTTCTCTGTATAGGCCTCTTTGGAAGAAGATGAGGCTTTTTCCACCTTGAAAACTGTCATTTGCGGGAAACATTTCTTTCCAAAACTAACTCAGTTCTCCTAGGGAAACAGTGTGCTAGATGTTCCTGCTTCTACAACACATGAGTTTCTTTCAAGAGATACATGCGTTTCTTCATCTCAGTTGAATAGGCTTATTTGGAACTACATGAGCTTTACTCCACTTTGAAAACCATCATTTGCAGGATGGATAGTTTTTGAAAAGTAACTCAGTTCTCACAGGGAAACAATGCACTGGATGCTCATTCTTTTCACTCTGAAGGTTTTCTTCCACAGATACACATATTTCATCACTTAGCTGAATAGGCCTTTTTGGATCAAAGTTATCTCCACCTTGAAAACTATGATTGGCTTAAGTATGACTTTGAAAAACTAACTCAATTCTCATACCGAAACAAGTATTTGATTCAGGAAGCTTCTAACATGGATGCATTTCTTCTGAGAGATACATGTATTCCTTCACTCATGTCATAGGCCTATTCAGAGCAAACAGAGACTATCTCCACCTTGAAAACGGTGATTTGCATGATGTACTTCTCTCAAAACCTAACTCAATACTCACAGGGAAAGAAAGTGTTACATGCTCCAGCTAGTAACGTAGATGGTTTCCTTTGGAAAGATACATGTATTTCTTCAACTCACTTGCATAGGCCTGTTTTGAGCAACCTGAGCCTATCTCCATGACGAAACATCTAAGTTGCAAGAAGTATTCCTTTCCAAAACTAACTTGGTTTTCACAGGGACATAATGCACTAAATGCTCCACCTTCTAAAATAGATGCTTTTCTTTAGAGATATACATGTGTTTCTTTGAACAGAGCTGAATAGGACTATTTGGAGCAAATGGAGCCTATGTCCATCTTGGAAACTATGACTTGCATGAAGTGTTCCTTTCAAAAACTAACTCAGTTCTCACAGGGAAACATAGTACTACACGCTGCACCTACTAATGCAGATGGTATTCTTTGGAGAGATACGTGTGTCACTTTATCTCTGCTGAAGAGGCGTGTTTTTAGAAAACAGAGCCTATCTCCACCTTGAAACACCTAAGTTCCCAAAAGCAATTTTTCAAAATCTAACTAAATTCTCACATGGAGGAAATGTTCTAGATGCTCCTGCTTCTAACACAGATGGTTTTCGTTGGAGAGATGCCTGTGTGTCCTCAACTCAGATGAATAGGCTTATTTGGTTGTCCACTTTCAAAACCCACATTGAAGGAAGTATTCCTTTCAAAAAGTAACTCAACTCTCACAGTGAAACAATGTGCTAGATGCTCCGGCTTCTAGCCCTGATGGATTTCTTTCGAGAGATACATGTGTTTCTTCAACTTAGCTGAATAGGCCTGTTTGGTTCACATGAGCCTTTCTCCACCATGAACACAATGTTTTCCAGGAAACATTCCTTTCGAAAACTAACTCAATTCGCCCAGGGAATCAATCTGCAACATGCTGCATCTTCGAACATCAATAGCTTCTCTGGACAGATTCATGAGATTCCACAACTCAGCTGACTACTCCTTATTGGAAGAAAATGAACCATTCTCCAACATGAAAACTACATTTGCAGGGTGTATTCCTTTCCAACACTTACTCACTTCTCATAGGGAATCAATCTGCCACAAGCTGCAGCTTCTAACATAAATAGTTTTCTTCAGAGAGATACATGTCTTTCTTTACTTCAGCAGAATAAGCTCCTTTAGAGCAACAGGAGGCTTACTCCACCTTGAAAACTATGATTTATAGGAAGTATTTCTTTCAAAAACTAACTCAATTCTCACAGTGAACAACGAGCTAGATGCTCCTGCTTCTAACACAGTTACTTTTCTCTCAGGATATACATGGGCTTCTTCAACTCAGCTGAATAGGCCTACTTGGAGCAACATAAGCCTTCCTCCACCTTGAAAACTGTGATTTGCAGGAAGTATTCCTTTCCAAAACGAACTCAACTCCCACAGAGAAACAATGTAGTAGATGCTGCAGCTTCGAACATAGATGGCTTTCTTTGGAGAGATACATTTCTTCAACTCAGCTGAATAAGCCTATTTGGAATGAAGAGAGCTTATCACCACTTTGAAAACTCCACGTTGCAGGAAGTATTCCTTTCCAAAAGTAACTCAACTCTCACAGGCAAAGTATGTGCTAGGTGCTCCTGCTTCTAACACTGATGGTTGTTTTTGGACAGTTGAATGTGCTTCTTAAACTCAGCTGAATAGGCCTATCTGGAACAAAATGATCTTTTCCCCACCTTTAAAAGTCTGATTTGCAGGAAGTATTACTTTCAAATCTAACTCATCCCTCACAGGGAAACACTGTGCTGGAGGCTGCGGTTTATAACACGCATGGATTTCTTTGGAGAGATACATGTGTTTCTTCATCTCAGCTGAAGAGGCCTATTTGGAACAAAATAAGCCTTTTTACACCATGAAATCTATGATTTGTAGGAGCTATTCCTTTCAAAAAGTAACTCAGCTCTCACAGAGAAACAATGTGCTACCTGCTGCAGCTTCTAACATTGATGGTTTTCTTTTGCGGGGTACATGTGTTTCTTGCACTCAGCTGAACATTCCTCTTTGGAGCAAACAGAGCCTATCTCCACCTTGAGAACTATGATTTTCAATAAGCACTCCGTTCCAAAACTAGCTGAATTCTCACAGGGGAAAACTGTTCTAGATGATCCTGCTTCTACCACTGATGCTTGTCTTTGGACAGATACTTGTGTTTCTTTCAACTCAGCTGAACAGGCCTATTTGGAACGAACAGAGTCCACCACCAGTTTCAAAAACACACCTTGCAGGAAATATTCCTTTCAAAAACTAACTCATTTCTCACAGGGAAACAATGTACTAGATTCGGCAGCTTCCAGCATAGATTATTTCCTTGGGAGTGATTCTTGTTTTTGTTCAACTTAGCTGAATTAGGCCTATTGGAGCAAACGTTTCCATTCTCCAACAGGAAAGTGTGATTTGCAGGAGATATTCCTTTCACAAACTAATTCCATTCTCACAGGGAAACAATGTGCTAGATTCTCCTGCTTCTAACACAGATCGTAGACCTTATAGAGTTACGTGTGTTTCTTCAACATAGCTCAATAGGCCTATTTGAAACAAAGAGAGCGTATCTACCCCTAGAAACGCCTAAGTTGAATGAATTATTCCTTTCAAAACTTAACTCAGTTCTCACAGTGAAACAAAGTGCTACATGTTGCAGCATCTAGCATAGATGATTTTCTTTGGAGAGGTACATGTGTTTCTTCAATTCAGCTTTTTAGGCCTATTTCGAGCAAACGCTGCTTATCTCCACAATGAGAACTGTGATTTGCAGGAAGTATTCCTTTCAAAAAGTAACTCAATTCTCCCAGGGAAACAATGTGCTAAGGGATCCTTCAAGTAACATAGATGGTTTTCTTTGGAGAGATACATGTCTTTCTTCAAGTTAGTTGAATTGTCCTACTTGGAGCAAACAGAACCTACTTCCCCCTTGAAATATCTAGTTGTAGGAAGTATTCCTTTGAAAAACTAACTCAATTCTCACAGGGAAACCATGTGCTAGATGCTCCTGCTTCTAACCCAAAGGGTTCTCTTTCAAGGGATACATGTGTTTTGTCAACTTCTCTGTATAGGCCTCTTTGGAAGAAGATGAGGCTTTTTCCACCTTGAAAACTGTAATTTGCGGGAAACATTTCTTTCCAAAACTAACTCAGTTCTCCTAGGGAAACAATGTGCTAGATGTTCCTGCTTCTACAACACATGAGTTTCTTTCAAGAGATACATGCGTTTCTTCATCTCAGTTGAATAGGCTTATTTGGAACTACATGAGCTTTACTCCACTTTGAAAACCATCATTTGCAGGATGGATAGTTTTTGAAAAGTAACTCAGTTCTCACAGGGAAACAATGCACTGGATGCTCATTCTTTTCACTCTGAAGGTTTTCTTCCACAGATACACATATTTCATCACTTAGCTGAATAGGCCTTTTTGGATCAAAGTTATCTCCACCTTGAAAACTATGATTGGCTTAAGTATGACTTTGAAAAACTAACTCAATTCTCATACCGAAACAAGTATTTGATTCAGGAAGCTTCTAACATGGAGGCATTTCTTCTGAGAGATACATGTATTCCTTCACTCATGTCATAGGCCTATTCAGAGCAAACAGAGACTATCTCCACCTTGAAAACGGTGATTTGCATGATGTACTTCTCTCAAAACCTAACTCAATACTCACAGGGAAAGAAAGTGTTACATGCTCCAGCTAGTAACGTAGATGGTTTCCTTTGGAAAGATACATGTATTTCTTCAACTCACTTGCATAGGCCTGTTTTGAGCAACCTGAGCCTATCTCCATGACGAAACATCTAAGTTGCAAGAAGTATTCCTTTCCAAAACTAACTTGGTTTTCACAGGGACATAATGCACTAAATGCTCCACCTTCTAAAATAGATGCTTTTCTTTAGAGATATACATGTGTTTCTTTGAACAGAGCTGAATAGGACTATTTGGAGCAAATGGAGCCTATGTCCATCTTGGAAACTATGACTTGCATGAAGTGTTCCTTTCAAAAACTAACTCAGTTCTCACAGGGAAACATAGTACTACACGCTGCACCTACTAATGCAGATGGTATTCTTTGGAGAGATACGTGTGTCACTTTATCTCTGCTGAAGAGGCGTGTTTTTAGAAAACAGAGCCTATCTCCACCTTGAAACACCTAAGTTCCCAAAAGCAATTTTTCAAAATCTAACTAAATTCTCACATGGAGGAAATGTTCTAGATGCTCCTGCTTCTAACACAGATGGTTTTCGTTGGAGAGATGCCTGTGTGTCCTCAACTCAGATGAATAGGCTTATTTGGTTGTCCACTTTCAAAACCCACATTGAAGGAAGTATTCCTTTCAAAAAGTAACTCAACTCTCACAGTGAAACAATGTGCTAGATGCTCCGGCTTCTAGCCCTGATGGATTTCTTTCGAGAGATACATGTGTTTCTTCAACTTAGCTGAATAGGCCTATTTGGTTCACATGAGCCTTTCTCCACCATGAACACAATGTTTTCCAGGAAACATTCCTTTCGAAAACTAACTCAATTCGCCCAGGGAATCAATCTGCAACATGCTGCATCTTCGAACATCAATAGCTTCTCTGGACAGATTCATGAGATTCCACAACTCAGCTGACTACTCCTTATTGGAAGAAAATGAACCATTCTCCAACATGAAAACTACATTTGCAGGGTGTATTCCTTTCCAACACTTACTCACTTCTCATAGGGAATCAATCTGCCACAAGCTGCAGCTTCTAACATAAATAGTTTTCTTCAGAGAGATACATGTCTTTCTTTACTTCAGCAGAATAAGCTCCTTTAGAGCAACAGGAGGCTTACTCCACCTTGAAAACTATGATTTATAGGAAGTATTTCTTTCAAAAACTAACTCAATTCTCACAGTGAACAACGAGCTAGATGCTCCTGCTTCTAACACAGTTACTTTTCTCTCAGGATATACATGGGCTTCTTCAACTCAGCTGAATAGGCCTACTTGGAGCAACATAAGCCTTCCTCCACCTTGAAAACTGTGATTTGCAGGAAGTATTCCTTTCCAAAACGAACTCAACTCCCACAGAGAAACAATGTAGTAGATGCTGCAGCTTCGAACATAGATGGCTTTCTTTGGAGAGATACATTTCTTCAACTCAGCTGAATAAGCCTATTTGGAATGAAGAGAGCTTATCACCACTTTGAAAACTCCACGTTGCAGGAAGTATTCCTTTCCAAAAGTAACTCAACTCTCACAGGCAAAGTATGTGCTAGGTGCTCCTGCTTCTAACACTGATGGTTGTTTTTGGACAGTTGAATGTGCTTCTTAAACTCAGCTGAATAGGCCTATCTGGAACAAAATGATCTTTTCCCCACCTTTAAAAGTCTGATTTGCAGGAAGTATTACTTTCAAATCTAACTCATCCCTCACAGGGAAACACTGTGCTGGAGGCTGCGGTTTATAACACGCATGGATTTCTTTGGAGAGATACATGTGTTTCTTCATCTCAGCTGAAGAGGCCTATTTGGAACAAAATAAGCCTTTTTACACCATGAAATCTATGATTTGTAGGAGCTATTCCTTTCAAAAAGTAACTCAGCTCTCACAGAGAAACAATGTGCTACCTGCTGCAGCTTCTAACATTGATGGTTTTCTTTTGCGGGGTACATGTGTTTCTTGCACTCAGCTGAACATTCCTCTTTGGAGCAAACAGAGCCTATCTCCACCTTGAGAACTATGATTTTCAATAAGCACTCCGTTCCAAAACTAGCTGAATTCTCACAGGGGAAAACTGTTCTAGATGATCCTGCTTCTACCACTGATGCTTGTCTTTGGACAGATACTTGTGTTTCTTTCAACTCAGCTGAACAGGCCTATTTGGAACGAACAGAGTCCACCACCAGTTTCAAAAACACACCTTGCAGGAAATATTCCTTTCAAAAACTAACTCATTTCTCACAGGGAAACAATGTACTAGATTCGGCAGCTTCCAGCATAGATTATTTCCTTGGGAGTGATTCTTGTTTTTGTTCAACTTAGCTGAATTAGGCCTATTGGAGCAAACGTTTCCATTCTCCAACAGGAAAGTGTGATTTGCAGGAGATATTCCTTTCACAAACTAATTCCATTCTCACAGGGAAACAATGTGCTAGATTCTCCTGCTTCTAACACAGATCGTAGACCTTATAGAGTTACGTGTGTTTCTTCAACATAGCTCAATAGGCCTATTTGAAACAAAGAGAGCGTATCTACCCCTAGAAACGCCTAAGTTGAATGAATTATTCCTTTCAAAACTTAACTCAGTTCTCACAGTGAAACAAAGTGCTACATGTTGCAGCATCTAGCATAGATGATTTTCTTTGGAGAGGTACATGTGTTTCTTCAATTCAGCTTTTTAGGCCTATTTCGAGCAAACGCTGCTTATCTCCACAATGAGAACTGTGATTTGCAGGAAGTATTCCTTTCAAAAAGTAACTCAATTCTCCCAGGGAAACAATGTGCTAAGGGATCCTTCAAGTAACATAGATGGTTTTCTTTGGAGAGATACATGTCTTTCTTCAAGTTAGTTGAATTGTCCTACTTGGAGCAAACAGAACCTACTTCCCCCTTGAAATATCTAGTTGTAGGAAGTATTCCTTTGAAAAACTAACTCAATTCTCACAGGGAAACCATGTGCTAGATGCTCCTGCTTCTAACCCAAAGGGTTCTCTTTCAAGGGATACATGTGTTTTGTCAACTTCTCTGTATAGGCCTCTTTGGAAGAAGATGAGGCTTTTTCCACCTTGAAAACTGTCATTTGCGGGAAACATTTCTTTCCAAAACTAACTCAGTTCTCCTAGGGAAACAGTGTGCTAGATGTTCCTGCTTCTACAACACATGAGTTTCTTTCAAGAGATACATGCGTTTCTTCATCTCAGTTGAATAGGCTTATTTGGAACTACATGAGCTTTACTCCACTTTGAAAACCATCATTTGCAGGATGGATAGTTTTTGAAAAGTAACTCAGTTCTCACAGGGAAACAATGCACTGGATGCTCATTCTTTTCACTCTGAAGGTTTTCTTCCACAGATACACATATTTCATCACTTAGCTGAATAGGCCTTTTTGGATCAAAGTTATCTCCACCTTGAAAACTATGATTGGCTTAAGTATGACTTTGAAAAACTAACTCAATTCTCATACCGAAACAAGTATTTGATTCAGGAAGCTTCTAACATGGATGCATTTCTTCTGAGAGATACATGTATTCCTTCACTCATGTCATAGGCCTATTCAGAGCAAACAGAGACTATCTCCACCTTGAAAACGGTGATTTGCATGATGTACTTCTCTCAAAACCTAACTCAATACTCACAGGGAAAGAAAGTGTTACATGCTCCAGCTAGTAACGTAGATGGTTTCCTTTGGAAAGATACATGTATTTCTTCAACTCACTTGCATAGGCCTGTTTTGAGCAACCTGAGCCTATCTCCATGACGAAACATCTAAGTTGCAAGAAGTATTCCTTTCCAAAACTAACTTGGTTTTCACAGGGACATAATGCACTAAATGCTCCACCTTCTAAAATAGATGCTTTTCTTTAGAGATATACATGTGTTTCTTTGAACAGAGCTGAATAGGACTATTTGGAGCAAATGGAGCCTATGTCCATCTTGGAAACTATGACTTGCATGAAGTGTTCCTTTCAAAAACTAACTCAGTTCTCACAGGGAAACATAGTACTACACGCTGCACCTACTAATGCAGATGGTATTCTTTGGAGAGATACGTGTGTCACTTTATCTCTGCTGAAGAGGCGTGTTTTTAGAAAACAGAGCCTATCTCCACCTTGAAACACCTAAGTTCCCAAAAGCAATTTTTCAAAATCTAACTAAATTCTCACATGGAGGAAATGTTCTAGATGCTCCTGCTTCTAACACAGATGGTTTTCGTTGGAGAGATGCCTGTGTGTCCTCAACTCAGATGAATAGGCTTATTTGGTTGTCCACTTTCAAAACCCACATTGAAGGAAGTATTCCTTTCAAAAAGTAACTCAACTCTCACAGTGAAACAATGTGCTAGATGCTCCGGCTTCTAGCCCTGATGGATTTCTTTCGAGAGATACATGTGTTTCTTCAACTTAGCTGAATAGGCCTGTTTGGTTCACATGAGCCTTTCTCCACCATGAACACAATGTTTTCCAGGAAACATTCCTTTCGAAAACTAACTCAATTCGCCCAGGGAATCAATCTGCAACATGCTGCATCTTCGAACATCAATAGCTTCTCTGGACAGATTCATGAGATTCCACAACTCAGCTGACTACTCCTTATTGGAAGAAAATGAACCATTCTCCAACATGAAAACTACATTTGCAGGGTGTATTCCTTTCCAACACTTACTCACTTCTCATAGGGAATCAATCTGCCACAAGCTGCAGCTTCTAACATAAATAGTTTTCTTCAGAGAGATACATGTCTTTCTTTACTTCAGCAGAATAAGCTCCTTTAGAGCAACAGGAGGCTTACTCCACCTTGAAAACTATGATTTATAGGAAGTATTTCTTTCAAAAACTAACTCAATTCTCACAGTGAACAACGAGCTAGATGCTCCTGCTTCTAACACAGTTACTTTTCTCTCAGGATATACATGGGCTTCTTCAACTCAGCTGAATAGGCCTACTTGGAGCAACATAAGCCTTCCTCCACCTTGAAAACTGTGATTTGCAGGAAGTATTCCTTTCCAAAACGAACTCAACTCCCACAGAGAAACAATGTAGTAGATGCTGCAGCTTCGAACATAGATGGCTTTCTTTGGAGAGATACATTTCTTCAACTCAGCTGAATAAGCCTATTTGGAATGAAGAGAGCTTATCACCACTTTGAAAACTCCACGTTGCAGGAAGTATTCCTTTCCAAAAGTAACTCAACTCTCACAGGGAAAGTATGTGCTAGGTGCTCCTGCTTCTAACACTGATGGTTGTTTTTGGACAGTTGAATGTGCTTCTTAAACTCAGCTGAATAGGCCTATCTGGAACAAAATGATCTTTTCCCCACCTTTAAAAGTCTGATTTGCAGGAAGTATTACTTTCAAATCTAACTCATCCCTCACAGGGAAACACTGTGCTGGAGGCTGCGGTTTATAACACGCATGGATTTCTTTGGAGAGATACATGTGTTTCTTCATCTCAGCTGAAGAGGCCTATTTGGAACAAAATAAGCCTTTTTACACCATGAAATCTATGATTTGTAGGAGCTATTCCTTTCAAAAAGTAACTCAGCTCTCACAGAGAAACAATGTGCTACCTGCTGCAGCTTCTAACATTGATGGTTTTCTTTTGCGGGGTACATGTGTTTCTTGCACTCAGCTGAACATTCCTCTTTGGAGCAAACAGAGCCTATCTCCACCTTGAGAACTATGATTTTCAATAAGCACTCCGTTCCAAAACTAGCTGAATTCTCACAGGGGAAAACTGTTCTAGATGATCCTGCTTCTACCACTGATGCTTGTCTTTGGACAGATACTTGTGTTTCTTTCAACTCAGCTGAACAGGCCTATTTGGAACGAACAGAGTCCACCACCAGTTTCAAAAACACACCTTGCAGGAAATATTCCTTTCAAAAACTAACTCATTTCTCACAGGGAAACAATGTACTAGATTCGGCAGCTTCCAGCATAGATTATTTCCTTGGGAGTGATTCTTGTTTTTGTTCAACTTAGCTGAATTAGGCCTATTGGAGCAAACGTTTCCATTCTCCAACAGGAAAGTGTGATTTGCAGGAGATATTCCTTTCACAAACTAATTCCATTCTCACAGGGAAACAATGTGCTAGATTCTCCTGCTTCTAACACAGATCGTAGACCTTATAGAGTTACGTGTGTTTCTTCAACATAGCTCAATAGGCCTATTTGAAACAAAGAGAGCGTATCTACCCCTAGAAACGCCTAAGTTGAATGAATTATTCCTTTCAAAACTTAACTCAGTTCTCACAGTGAAACAAAGTGCTACATGTTGCAGCATCTAGCATAGATGATTTTCTTTGGAGAGGTACATGTGTTTCTTCAATTCAGCTTTTTAGGCCTATTTCGAGCAAACGCTGCTTATCTCCACAATGAGAACTGTGATTTGCAGGAAGTATTCCTTTCAAAAAGTAACTCAATTCTCCCAGGGAAACAATGTGCTAAGGGATCCTTCAAGTAACATAGATGGTTTTCTTTGGAGAGATACATGTCTTTCTTCAAGTTAGTTGAATTGTCCTACTTGGAGCAAACAGAACCTACTTCCCCCTTGAAATATCTAGTTGTAGGAAGTATTCCTTTGAAAAACTAACTCAATTCTCACAGGGAAACCATGTGCTAGATGCTCCTGCTTCTAACCCAAAGGGTTCTCTTTCAAGGGATACATGTGTTTTGTCAACTTCTCTGTATAGGCCTCTTTGGAAGAAGATGAGGCTTTTTCCACCTTGAAAACTGTAATTTGCGGGAAACATTTCTTTCCAAAACTAACTCAGTTCTCCTAGGGAAACAATGTGCTAGATGTTCCTGCTTCTACAACACATGAGTTTCTTTCAAGAGATACATGCGTTTCTTCATCTCAGTTGAATAGGCTTATTTGGAACTACATGAGCTTTACTCCACTTTGAAAACCATCATTTGCAGGATGGATAGTTTTTGAAAAGTAACTCAGTTCTCACAGGGAAACAATGCACTGGATGCTCATTCTTTTCACTCTGAAGGTTTTCTTCCACAGATACACATATTTCATCACTTAGCTGAATAGGCCTTTTTGGATCAAAGTTATCTCCACCTTGAAAACTATGATTGGCTTAAGTATGACTTTGAAAAACTAACTCAATTCTCATACCGAAACAAGTATTTGATTCAGGAAGCTTCTAACATGGATGCATTTCTTCTGAGAGATACATGTATTCCTTCACTCATGTCATAGGCCTATTCAGAGCAAACAGAGACTATCTCCACCTTGAAAACGGTGATTTGCATGATGTACTTCTCTCAAAACCTAACTCAATACTCACAGGGAAAGAAAGTGTTACATGCTCCAGCTAGTAACGTAGATGGTTTCCTTTGGAAAGATACATGTATTTCTTCAACTCACTTGCATAGGCCTGTTTTGAGCAACCTGAGCCTATCTCCATGACGAAACATCTAAGTTGCAAGAAGTATTCCTTTCCAAAACTAACTTGGTTTTCACAGGGACATAATGCACTAAATGCTCCACCTTCTAAAATAGATGCTTTTCTTTAGAGATATACATGTGTTTCTTTGAACAGAGCTGAATAGGACTATTTGGAGCAAATGGAGCCTATGTCCATCTTGGAAACTATGACTTGCATGAAGTGTTCCTTTCAAAAACTAACTCAGTTCTCACAGGGAAACATAGTACTACACGCTGCACCTACTAATGCAGATGGTATTCTTTGGAGAGATACGTGTGTCACTTTATCTCTGCTGAAGAGGCGTGTTTTTAGAAAACAGAGCCTATCTCCACCTTGAAACACCTAAGTTCCCAAAAGCAATTTTTCAAAATCTAACTAAATTCTCACATGGAGGAAATGTTCTAGATGCTCCTGCTTCTAACACAGATGGTTTTCGTTGGAGAGATGCCTGTGTGTCCTCAACTCAGATGAATAGGCTTATTTGGTTGTCCACTTTCAAAACCCACATTGAAGGAAGTATTCCTTTCAAAAAGTAACTCAACTCTCACAGTGAAACAATGTGCTAGATGCTCCGGCTTCTAGCCCTGATGGATTTCTTTCGAGAGATACATGTGTTTCTTCAACTTAGCTGAATAGGCCTATTTGGTTCACATGAGCCTTTCTCCACCATGAACACAATGTTTTCCAGGAAACATTCCTTTCGAAAACTAACTCAATTCGCCCAGGGAATCAATCTGCAACATGCTGCATCTTCGAACATCAATAGCTTCTCTGGACAGATTCATGAGATTCCACAACTCAGCTGACTACTCCTTATTGGAAGAAAATGAACCATTCTCCAACATGAAAACTACATTTGCAGGGTGTATTCCTTTCCAACACTTACTCACTTCTCATAGGGAATCAATCTGCCACAAGCTGCAGCTTCTAACATAAATAGTTTTCTTCAGAGAGATACATGTCTTTCTTTACTTCAGCAGAATAAGCTCCTTTAGAGCAACAGGAGGCTTACTCCACCTTGAAAACTATGATTTATAGGAAGTATTTCTTTCAAAAACTAACTCAATTCTCACAGTGAACAACGAGCTAGATGCTCCTGCTTCTAACACAGTTACTTTTCTCTCAGGATATACATGGGCTTCTTCAACTCAGCTGAATAGGCCTACTTGGAGCAACATAAGCCTTCCTCCACCTTGAAAACTGTGATTTGCAGGAAGTATTCCTTTCCAAAACGAACTCAACTCCCACAGAGAAACAATGTAGTAGATGCTGCAGCTTCGAACATAGATGGCTTTCTTTGGAGAGATACATTTCTTCAACTCAGCTGAATAAGCCTATTTGGAATGAAGAGAGCTTATCACCACTTTGAAAACTCCACGTTGCAGGAAGTATTCCTTTCCAAAAGTAACTCAACTCTCACAGGGAAAGTATGTGCTAGGTGCTCCTGCTTCTAACACTGATGGTTGTTTTTGGACAGTTGAATGTGCTTCTTAAACTCAGCTGAATAGGCCTATCTGGAACAAAATGATCTTTTCCCCACCTTTAAAAGTCTGATTTGCAGGAAGTATTACTTTCAAATCTAACTCATCCCTCACAGGGAAACACTGTGCTGGAGGCTGCGGTTTATAACACGCATGGATTTCTTTGGAGAGATACATGTGTTTCTTCATCTCAGCTGAAGAGGCCTATTTGAAACAAAATAAGCCTTTTTACACCATGAAATCTATGATTTGTAGGAGCTATTCCTTTCAAAAAGTAACTCAGCTCTCACAGAGAAACAATGTGCTACCTGCTGCAGCTTCTAACATTGATGGTTTTCTTTTGCGGGGTACATGTGTTTCCTGCACTCAGCTGAACATTCCTCTTTGGAGCAAACAGAGCCTATCTCCACCTTGAGAACTATGATTTTCAATAAGCACTCCGTTCCAAAACTAGCTGAATTCTCACAGGGGAAAACTGTTCTAGATGATCCTGCTTCTACCACTGATGCTTGTCTTTGGACAGATACTTGTGTTTCTTTCAACTCAGCTGAACAGGCCTATTTGGAACGAACAGAGTCCACCACCAGTTTCAAAAACACACCTTGCAGGAAATATTCCTTTCAAAAACTAACTCATTTCTCACAGGGAAACAATGTACTAGATTCGGCAGCTTCCAGCATAGATTATTTCCTTGGGAGTGATTCTTGTTTTTGTTCAACTTAGCTGAATTAGGCCTATTGGAGCAAACGTTTCCATTCTCCAACAGGAAAGTGTGATTTGCAGGAGATATTCCTTTCACAAACTAATTCCATTCTCACAGGGAAACAATGTGCTAGATTCTCCTGCTTCTAACACAGATCGTAGACCTTATAGAGTTACGTGTGTTTCTTCAACATAGCTCAATAGGCCTATTTGAAACAAAGAGAGCGTATCTACCCCTAGAAACGCCTAAGTTGAATGAATTATTCCTTTCAAAACTTAACTCAGTTCTCACAGTGAAACAAAGTGCTACATGTTGCAGCATCTAGCATAGATGATTTTCTTTGGAGAGGTACATGTGTTTCTTCAATTCAGCTTTTTAGGCCTATTTCGAGCAAACGCTGCTTATCTCCACAATGAGAACTGTGATTTGCAGGAAGTATTCCTTTCAAAAAGTAACTCAATTCTCCCAGGGAAACAATGTGCTAAGGGATCCTTCAAGTAACATAGATGGTTTTCTTTGGAGAGATACATGTCTTTCTTCAAGTTAGTTGAATTGTCCTACTTGGAGCAAACAGAACCTACTTCCCCCTTGAAATATCTAGTTGTAGGAAGTATTCCTTTGAAAAACTAACTCAATTCTCACAGGGAAACCATGTGCTAGATGCTCCTGCTTCTAACCCAAAGGGTTCTCTTTCAAGGGATACATGTGTTTTGTCAACTTCTCTGTATAGGCCTCTTTGGAAGAAGATGAGGCTTTTTCCACCTTGAAAACTGTAGTTTGCGGGAAACATTTCTTTCCAAAACTAACTCAGTTCTCCTAGGGAAACAATGTGCTAGATGTTCCTGCTTCTACAACACATGAGTTTCTTTCAAGAGATACATGCGTTTCTTCATCTCAGTTGAATAGGCTTATTTGGAACTACATGAGCTTTACTCCACTTTGAAAACCATCATTTGCAGGATGGATAGTTTTTGAAAAGTAACTCAGTTCTCACAGGGAAACAATGCACTAGATGCTCATTCTTTTCACTCTGAAGGTTTTCTTCCACAGATACACATATTTCATCACTTAGCTGAATAGGCCTTTTTGGATCAAAGTTATCTCCACCTTGAAAACTATGATTGGCTTAAGTATGACTTTGAAAAACTAACTCAATTCTCATACCGAAACAAGTATTTGATTCAGGAAGCTTCTAACATGGATGCATTTCTTCTGAGAGATACATGTATTCCTTCACTCATGTCATAGGCCTATTCAGAGCAAACAGAGACTATCTCCACCTTGAAAACGGTGATTTGCATGATGTACTTCTCTCAAAACCTAACTCAATACTCACAGGGAAAGAAAGTGTTACATGCTCCAGCTAGTAACGTAGATGGTTTCCTTTGGAAAGATACATGTATTTCTTCAACTCACTTGCATAGGCCTGTTTTGAGCAACCTGAGCCTATCTCCATGACGAAACATCTAAGTTGCAAGAAGTATTCCTTTCCAAAACTAACTTGGTTTTCACAGGGACATAATGCACTAAATGCTCCACCTTCTAAAATAGATGCTTTTCTTTAGAGATATACATGTGTTTCTTTGAACAGAGCTGAATAGGACTATTTGGAGCAAATGGAGCCTATGTCCATCTTGGAAACTATGACTTGCATGAAGTGTTCCTTTCAAAAACTAACTCAGTTCTCACAGGGAAACATAGTACTACACGCTGCACCTACTAATGCAGATGGTATTCTTTGGAGAGATACGTGTGTCACTTTATCTCTGCTGAAGAGGCGTGTTTTTAGAAAACAGAGCCTATCTCCACCTTGAAACACCTAAGTTCCCAAAAGCAATTTTTCAAAATCTAACTAAATTCTCACATGGAGGAAATGTTCTAGATGCTCCTGCTTCTAACACAGATGGTTTTCGTTGGAGAGATGCCTGTGTGTCCTCAACTCAGATGAATAGGCTTATTTGGTTGTCCACTTTCAAAACCCACATTGAAGGAAGTATTCCTTTCAAAAAGTAACTCAACTCTCACAGTGAAACAATGTGCTAGATGCTCCGGCTTCTAGCCCTGATGGATTTCTTTCGAGAGATACATGTGTTTCTTCAACTTAGCTGAATAGGCCTATTTGGTTCACATGAGCCTTTCTCCACCATGAACACAATGTTTTCCAGGAAACATTCCTTTCGAAAACTAACTCAATTCGCCCAGGGAATCAATCTGCAACATGCTGCATCTTCGAACATCAATAGCTTCTCTGGACAGATTCATGAGATTCCACAACTCAGCTGACTACTCCTTATTGGAAGAAAATGAACCATTCTCCAACATGAAAACTACATTTGCAGGGTGTATTCCTTTCCAACACTTACTCACTTCTCATAGGGAATCAATCTGCCACAAGCTGCAGCTTCTAACATAAATAGTTTTCTTCAGAGAGATACATGTCTTTCTTTACTTCAGCAGAATAAGCTCCTTTAGAGCAACAGGAGGCTTACTCCACCTTGAAAACTATGATTTATAGGAAGTATTTCTTTCAAAAACTAACTCAATTCTCACAGTGAACAACGAGCTAGATGCTCCTGCTTCTAACACAGTTACTTTTCTCTCAGGATATACATGGGCTTCTTCAACTCAGCTGAATAGGCCTACTTGGAGCAACATAAGCCTTCCTCCACCTTGAAAACTGTGATTTGCAGGAAGTATTCCTTTCCAAAACGAACTCAACTCCCACAGAGAAACAATGTAGTAGATGCTGCAGCTTCGAACATAGATGGCTTTCTTTGGAGAGATGCATTTCTTCAACTCAGCTGAATAAGCCTATTTGGAATGAAGAGAGCTTATCACCACTTTGAAAACTCCACGTTGCAGGAAGTATTCCTTTCCAAAAGTAACTCAACTCTCACAGGGAAAGTATGTGCTAGGTGCTCCTGCTTCTAACACTGATGGTTGTTTTTGGACAGTTGAATGTGCTTCTTAAACTCAGCTGAATAGGCCTATCTGGAACAAAATGATCTTTTCCCCACCTTTAAAAGTCTGATTTGCAGGAAGTATTACTTTCAAATCTAACTCATCCCTCACAGGGAAACACTGTGCTGGAGGCTGCGGTTTATAACACGCATGGATTTCTTTGGAGAGATACATGTGTTTCTTCATCTCAGCTGAAGAGGCCTATTTGGAACAAAATAAGCCTTTTTACACCATGAAATCTATGATTTGTAGGAGCTATTCCTTTCAAAAAGTAACTCAGCTCTCACAGAGAAACAATGTGCTACCTGCTGCAGCTTCTAACATTGATGGTTTTCTTTTGCGGGGTACATGTGTTTCTTGCACTCAGCTGAACATTCCTCTTTGGAGCAAACAGAGCCTATCTCCACCTTGAGAACTATGATTTTCAATAAGCACTCCGTTCCAAAACTAGCTGAATTCTCACAGGGGAAAACTGTTCTAGATGATCCTGCTTCTACCACTGATGCTTGTCTTTGGACAGATACTTGTGTTTCTTTCAACTCAGCTGAACAGGCCTATTTGGAACGAACAGAGTCCACCACCAGTTTCAAAAACACACCTTGCAGGAAATATTCCTTTCAAAAACTAACTCATTTCTCACAGGGAAACAATGTACTAGATTTGGCAGCTTCCAGCATAGATTATTTCCTTGGGAGTGATTCTTGTTTTTGTTCAACTTAGCTGAATTAGGCCTATTGGAGCAAACGTTTCCATTCTCCAACAGGAAAGTGTGATTTGCAGGAGATATTCCTTTCACAAACTAATTCCATTCTCACAGGGAAACAATGTGCTAGATTCTCCTGCTTCTAACACAGATCGTAGACCTTATAGAGTTACGTGTGTTTCTTCAACATAGCTCAATAGGCCTATTTGAAACAAAGAGAGCGTATCTACCCCTAGAAACGCCTAAGTTGAATGAATTATTCCTTTCAAAACTTAACTCAGTTCTCACAGTGAAACAAAGTGCTACATGTTGCAGCATCTAGCATAGATGATTTTCTTTGGAGAGGTACATGTGTTTCTTCAATTCAGCTTTTTAGGCCTATTTCGAGCAAACGCTGCTTATCTCCACAATGAGAACTGTGATTTGCAGGAAGTATTCCTTTCAAAAAGTAACTCAATTCTCCCAGGGAAACAATGTGCTAAGGGATCCTTCAAGTAACATAGATGGTTTTCTTTGGAGAGATACATGTCTTTCTTCAAGTTAGTTGAATTGTCCTACTTGGAGCAAACAGAACCTACTTCCCCCTTGAAATATCTAGTTGTAGGAAGTATTCCTTTGAAAAACTAACTCAATTCTCACAGGGAAACCATGTGCTAGATGCTCCTGCTTCTAACCCAAAGGGTTCTCTTTCAAGGGATACATGTGTTTTGTCAACTTCTCTGTATAGGCCTCTTTGGAAGAAGATGAGGCTTTTTCCACCTTGAAAACTGTAATTTGCGGGAAACATTTCTTTCCAAAACTAACTCAGTTCTCCTAGGGAAACAATGTGCTAGATGTTCCTGCTTCTACAACACATGAGTTTCTTTCAAGAGATACATGCGTTTCTTCATCTCAGTTGAATAGGCTTATTTGGAACTACATGAGCTTTACTCCACTTTGAAAACCATCATTTGCAGGATGGATAGTTTTTGAAAAGTAACTCAGTTCTCACAGGGAAACAATGCACTAGATGCTCATTCTTTTCACTCTGAAGGTTTTCTTCCACAGATACACATATTTCATCACTTAGCTGAATAGGCCTTTTTGGATCAAAGTTATCTCCACCTTGAAAACTATGATTGGCTTAAGTATGACTTTGAAAAACTAACTCAATTCTCATACCGAAACAAGTATTTGATTCAGGAAGCTTCTAACATGGATGCATTTCTTCTGAGAGATACATGTATTCCTTCACTCATGTCATAGGCCTATTCAGAGCAAACAGAGACTATCTCCACCTTGAAAACGGTGATTTGCATGATGTACTTCTCTCAAAACCTAACTCAATACTCACAGGGAAAGAAAGTGTTACATGCTCCAGCTAGTAACGTAGATGGTTTCCTTTGGAAAGATACATGTATTTCTTCAACTCACTTGCATAGGCCTGTTTTGAGCAACCTGAGCCTATCTCCATGACGAAACATCTAAGTTGCAAGAAGTATTCCTTTCCAAAACTAACTTGGTTTTCACAGGGACATAATGCACTAAATGCTCCACCTTCTAAAATAGATGCTTTTCTTTAGAGATATACATGTGTTTCTTTGAACAGAGCTGAATAGGACTATTTGGAGCAAATGGAGCCTATGTCCATCTTGGAAACTATGACTTGCATGAAGTGTTCCTTTCAAAAACTAACTCAGTTCTCACAGGGAAACATAGTACTACACGCTGCACCTACTAATGCAGATGGTATTCTTTGGAGAGATACGTGTGTCACTTTATCTCTGCTGAAGAGGCGTGTTTTTAGAAAACAGAGCCTATCTCCACCTTGAAACACCTAAGTTCCCAAAAGCAATTTTTCAAAATCTAACTAAATTCTCACATGGAGGAAATGTTCTAGATGCTCCTGCTTCTAACACAGATGGTTTTCGTTGGAGAGATGCCTGTGTGTCCTCAACTCAGATGAATAGGCTTATTTGGTTGTCCACTTTCAAAACCCACATTGAAGGAAGTATTCCTTTCAAAAAGTAACTCAACTCTCACAGTGAAACAATGTGCTAGATGCTCCGGCTTCTAGCCCTGATGGATTTCTTTCGAGAGATACATGTGTTTCTTCAACTTAGCTGAATAGGCCTATTTGGTTCACATGAGCCTTTCTCCACCATGAACACAATGTTTTCCAGGAAACATTCCTTTCGAAAACTAACTCAATTCGCCCAGGGAATCAATCTGCAACATGCTGCATCTTCGAACATCAATAGCTTCTCTGGACAGATTCATGAGATTCCACAACTCAGCTGACTACTCCTTATTGGAAGAAAATGAACCATTCTCCAACATGAAAACTACATTTGCAGGGTGTATTCCTTTCCAACACTTACTCACTTCTCATAGGGAATCAATCTGCCACAAGCTGCAGCTTCTAACATAAATAGTTTTCTTCAGAGAGATACATGTCTTTCTTTACTTCAGCAGAATAAGCTCCTTTAGAGCAACAGGAGGCTTACTCCACCTTGAAAACTATGATTTATAGGAAGTATTTCTTTCAAAAACTAACTCAATTCTCACAGTGAACAACGAGCTAGATGCTCCTGCTTCTAACACAGTTACTTTTCTCTCAGGATATACATGGGCTTCTTCAACTCAGCTGAATAGGCCTACTTGGAGCAACATAAGCCTTCCTCCACCTTGAAAACTGTGATTTGCAGGAAGTATTCCTTTCCAAAACGAACTCAACTCCCACAGAGAAACAATGTAGTAGATGCTGCAGCTTCGAACATAGATGGCTTTCTTTGGAGAGATACATTTCTTCAACTCAGCTGAATAAGCCTATTTGGAATGAAGAGAGCTTATCACCACTTTGAAAACTCCACGTTGCAGGAAGTATTCCTTTCCAAAAGTAACTCAACTCTCACAGGGAAAGTATGTGCTAGGTGCTCCTGCTTCTAACACTGATGGTTGTTTTTGGACAGTTGAATGTGCTTCTTAAACTCAGCTGAATAGGCCTATCTGGAACAAAATGATCTTTTCCCCACCTTTAAAAGTCTGATTTGCAGGAAGTATTACTTTCAAATCTAACTCATCCCTCACAGGGAAACACTGTGCTGGAGGCTGCGGTTTATAACACGCATGGATTTCTTTGGAGAGATACATGTGTTTCTTCATCTCAGCTGAAGAGGCCTATTTGGAACAAAATAAGCCTTTTTACACCATGAAATCTATGATTTGTAGGAGCTATTCCTTTCAAAAAGTAACTCAGCTCTCACAGAGAAACAATGTGCTACCTGCTGCAGCTTCTAACATTGATGGTTTTCTTTTGCGGGGTACATGTGTTTCTTGCACTCAGCTGAACATTCCTCTTTGGAGCAAACAGAGCCTATCTCCACCTTGAGAACTATGATTTTCAATAAGCACTCCGTTCCAAAACTAGCTGAATTCTCACAGGGGAAAACTGTTCTAGATGATCCTGCTTCTACCACTGATGCTTGTCTTTGGACAGATACTTGTGTTTCTTTCAACTCAGCTGAACAGGCCTATTTGGAACGAACAGAGTCCACCACCAGTTTCAAAAACACACCTTGCAGGAAATATTCCTTTCAAAAACTAACTCATTTCTCACAGGGAAACAATGTACTAGATTCGGCAGCTTCCAGCATAGATTATTTCCTTGGGAGTGATTCTTGTTTTTGTTCAACTTAGCTGAATTAGGCCTATTGGAGCAAACGTTTCCATTCTCCAACAGGAAAGTGTGATTTGCAGGAGATATTCCTTTCACAAACTAATTCCATTCTCACAGGGAAACAATGTGCTAGATTCTCCTGCTTCTAACACAGATCGTAGACCTTATAGAGTTACGTGTGTTTCTTCAACATAGCTCAATAGGCCTATTTGAAACAAAGAGAGCGTATCTACCCCTAGAAACGCCTAAGTTGAATGAATTATTCCTTTCAAAACTTAACTCAGTTCTCACAGTGAAACAAAGTGCTACATGTTGCAGCATCTAGCATAGATGATTTTCTTTGGAGAGGTACATGTGTTTCTTCAATTCAGCTTTTTAGGCCTATTTCGAGCAAACGCTGCTTATCTCCACAATGAGAACTGTGATTTGCAGGAAGTATTCCTTTCAAAAAGTAACTCAATTCTCCCAGGGAAACAATGTGCTAAGGGATCCTTCAAGTAACATAGATGGTTTTCTTTGGAGAGATACATGTCTTTCTTCAAGTTAGTTGAATTGTCCTACTTGGAGCAAACAGAACCTACTTCCCCCTTGAAATATCTAGTTGTAGGAAGTATTCCTTTGAAAAACTAACTCAATTCTCACAGGGAAACCATGTGCTAGATGCTCCTGCTTCTAACCCAAAGGGTTCTCTTTCAAGGGATACATGTGTTTTGTCAACTTCTCTGTATAGGCCTCTTTGGAAGAAGATGAGGCTTTTTCCACCTTGAAAACTGTAATTTGCGGGAAACATTTCTTTCCAAAACTAACTCAGTTCTCCTAGGGAAACAATGTGCTAGATGTTCCTGCTTCTACAACACATGAGTTTCTTTCAAGAGATACATGCGTTTCTTCATCTCAGTTGAATAGGCTTATTTGGAACTACATGAGCTTTACTCCACTTTGAAAACCATCATTTGCAGGATGGATAGTTTTTGAAAAGTAACTCAGTTCTCACAGGGAAACAATGCACTGGATGCTCATTCTTTTCACTCTGAAGGTTTTCTTCCACAGATACACATATTTCATCACTTAGCTGAATAGGCCTTTTTGGATCAAAGTTATCTCCACCTTGAAAACTATGATTGGCTTAAGTATGACTTTGAAAAACTAACTCAATTCTCATACCGAAACAAGTATTTGATTCAGGAAGCTTCTAACATGGATGCATTTCTTCTGAGAGATACATGTATTCCTTCACTCATGTCATAGGCCTATTCAGAGCAAACAGAGACTATCTCCACCTTGAAAACGGTGATTTGCATGATGTACTTCTCTCAAAACCTAACTCAATACTCACAGGGAAAGAAAGTGTTACATGCTCCAGCTAGTAACGTAGATGGTTTCCTTTGGAAAGATACATGTATTTCTTCAACTCACTTGCATAGGCCTGTTTTGAGCAACCTGAGCCTATCTCCATGACGAAACATCTAAGTTGCAAGAAGTATTCCTTTCCAAAACTAACTTGGTTTTCACAGGGACATAATGCACTAAATGCTCCACCTTCTAAAATAGATGCTTTTCTTTAGAGATATACATGTGTTTCTTTGAACAGAGCTGAATAGGACTATTTGGAGCAAATGGAGCCTATGTCCATCTTGGAAACTATGACTTGCATGAAGTGTTCCTTTCAAAAACTAACTCAGTTCTCACAGGGAAACATAGTACTACACGCTGCACCTACTAATGCAGATGGTATTCTTTGGAGAGATACGTGTGTCACTTTATCTCTGCTGAAGAGGCGTGTTTTTAGAAAACAGAGCCTATCTCCACCTTGAAACACCTAAGTTCCCAAAAGCAATTTTTCAAAATCTAACTAAATTCTCACATGGAGGAAATGTTCTAGATGCTCCTGCTTCTAACACAGATGGTTTTCGTTGGAGAGATGCCTGTGTGTCCTCAACTCAGATGAATAGGCTTATTTGGTTGTCCACTTTCAAAACCCACATTGAAGGAAGTATTCCTTTCAAAAAGTAACTCAACTCTCACAGTGAAACAATGTGCTAGATGCTCCGGCTTCTAGCCCTGATGGATTTCTTTCGAGAGATACATGTGTTTCTTCAACTTAGCTGAATAGGCCTATTTGGTTCACATGAGCCTTTCTCCACCATGAACACAATGTTTTCCAGGAAACATTCCTTTCGAAAACTAACTCAATTCGCCCAGGGAATCAATCTGCAACATGCTGCATCTTCGAACATCAATAGCTTCTCTGGACAGATTCATGAGATTCCACAACTCAGCTGACTACTCCTTATTGGAAGAAAATGAACCATTCTCCAACATGAAAACTACATTTGCAGGGTGTATTCCTTTCCAACACTTACTCACTTCTCATAGGGAATCAATCTGCCACAAGCTGCAGCTTCTAACATAAATAGTTTTCTTCAGAGAGATACATGTCTTTCTTTACTTCAGCAGAATAAGCTCCTTTAGAGCAACAGGAGGCTTACTCCACCTTGAAAACTATGATTTATAGGAAGTATTTCTTTCAAAAACTAACTCAATTCTCACAGTGAACAACGAGCTAGATGCTCCTGCTTCTAACACAGTTACTTTTCTCTCAGGATATACATGGGCTTCTTCAACTCAGCTGAATAGGCCTACTTGGAGCAACATAAGCCTTCCTCCACCTTGAAAACTGTGATTTGCAGGAAGTATTCCTTTCCAAAACGAACTCAACTCCCACAGAGAAACAATGTAGTAGATGCTGCAGCTTCGAACATAGATGGCTTTCTTTGGAGAGATACATTTCTTCAACTCAGCTGAATAAGCCTATTTGGAATGAAGAGAGCTTATCACCACTTTGAAAACTCCACGTTGCAGGAAGTATTCCTTTCCAAAAGTAACTCAACTCTCACAGGGAAAGTATGTGCTAGGTGCTCCTGCTTCTAACACTGATGGTTGTTTTTGGACAGTTGAATGTGCTTCTTAAACTCAGCTGAATAGGCCTATCTGGAACAAAATGATCTTTTCCCCACCTTTAAAAGTCTGATTTGCAGGAAGTATTACTTTCAAATCTAACTCATCCCTCACAGGGAAACACTGTGCTGGAGGCTGCGGTTTATAACACGCATGGATTTCTTTGGAGAGATACATGTGTTTCTTCATCTCAGCTGAAGAGGCCTATTTGAAACAAAATAAGCCTTTTTACACCATGAAATCTATGATTTGTAGGAGCTATTCCTTTCAAAAAGTAACTCAGCTCTCACAGAGAAACAATGTGCTACCTGCTGCAGCTTCTAACATTGATGGTTTTCTTTTGCGGGGTACATGTGTTTCCTGCACTCAGCTGAACATTCCTCTTTGGAGCAAACAGAGCCTATCTCCACCTTGAGAACTATGATTTTCAATAAGCACTCCGTTCCAAAACTAGCTGAATTCTCACAGGGGAAAACTGTTCTAGATGATCCTGCTTCTACCACTGATGCTTGTCTTTGGACAGATACTTGTGTTTCTTTCAACTCAGCTGAACAGGCCTATTTGGAACGAACAGTGTCCACCACCAGTTTCAAAAACACACCTTGCAGGAAATATTCCTTTCAAAAACTAACTCATTTCTCACAGGGAAACAATGTACTAGATTCGGCAGCTTCCAGCATAGATTATTTCCTTGGGAGTGATTCTTGTTTTTGTTCAACTTAGCTGAATTAGGCCTATTGGAGCAAACGTTTCCATTCTCCAACAGGAAAGTGTGATTTGCAGGAGATATTCCTTTCACAAACTAATTCCATTCTCACAGGGAAACAATGTGCTAGATTCTCCTGCTTCTAACACAGATCGTACACCTTATAGAGTTACGTGTGTTTCTTCAACATAGCTCAATAGGCCTATTTGAAACAAAGAGAGCGTATCTACCCCTAGAAACGCCTAAGTTGAATGAATTATTCCTTTCAAAACTTAACTCAGTTCTCACAGTGAAACAAAGTGCTACATGTTGCAGCATCTAGCATAGATGATTTTCTTTGGAGAGGTACATGTGTTTCTTCAATTCAGCTTTTTAGGCCTATTTCGAGCAAATGCTGCTTATCTCCACAATGAGAACTGTGATTTGCAGGAAGTATTCCTTTCAAAAAGTAACTCAATTCTCCCAGGGAAACAATGTGCTAAGGGATCCTTCAAGTAACATAGATGGTTTTCTTTGGAGAGATACATGTCTTTCTTCAAGTTAGTTGAATTGTCCTACTTGGAGCAAACAGAACCTACTTCCCCCTTGAAATATCTAGTTGTAGGAAGTATTCCTTTGAAAAACTAACTCAATTCTCACAGGGAAACCATGTGCTAGATGCTCCTGCTTCTAACCCAAAGGGTTCTCTTTCAAGGGATACATGTGTTTTGTCAACTTCTCTGTATAGGCCTCTTTGGAAGAAGATGAGGCTTTTTCCACCTTGAAAACTGTAATTTGCGGGAAACATTTCTTTCCAAAACTAACTCAGTTCTCCTAGGGAAACAATGTGCTAGATGTTCCTGCTTCTACAACACATGAGTTTCTTTCAAGAGATACATGCGTTTCTTCATCTCAGTTGAATAGGCTTATTTGGAACTACATGAGCTTTACTCCACTTTGAAAACCATCATTTGCAGGATGGATAGTTTTTGAAAAGTAACTCAGTTCTCACAGGGAAACAATGCACTGGATGCTCATTCTTTTCACTCTGAAGGTTTTCTTCCACAGATACACATATTTCATCACTTAGCTGAATAGGCCTTTTTGGATCAAAGTTATCTCCACCTTGAAAACTATGATTGGCTTAAGTATGACTTTGAAAAACTAACTCAATTCTCATACCGAAACAAGTATTTGATTCAGGAAGCTTCTAACATGGATGCATTTCTTCTGAGAGATACATGTATTCCTTCACTCATGTCATAGGCCTATTCAGAGCAAACAGAGACTATCTCCACCTTGAAAACGGTGATTTGCATGATGTACTTCTCTCAAAACCTAACTCAATACTCACAGGGAAAGAAAGTGTTACATGCTCCAGCTAGTAACGTAGATGGTTTCCTTTGGAAAGATACATGTATTTCTTCAACTCACTTGCATAGGCCTGTTTTGAGCAACCTGAGCCTATCTCCATGACGAAACATCTAAGTTGCAAGAAGTATTCCTTTCCAAAACTAACTTGGTTTTCACAGGGACATAATGCACTAAATGCTCCACCTTCTAAAATAGATGCTTTTCTTTAGAGATATACATGTGTTTCTTTGAACAGAGCTGAATAGGACTATTTGGAGCAAATGGAGCCTATGTCCATCTTGGAAACTATGACTTGCATGAAGTGTTCCTTTCAAAAACTAACTCAGTTCTCACAGGGAAACATAGTACTACACGCTGCACCTACTAATGCAGATGGTATTCTTTGGAGAGATACGTGTGTCACTTTATCTCTGCTGAAGAGGCGTGTTTTTAGAAAACAGAGCCTATCTCCACCTTGAAACACCTAAGTTCCCAAAAGCAATTTTTCAAAATCTAACTAAATTCTCACATGGAGGAAATGTTCTAGATGCTCCTGCTTCTAACACAGATGGTTTTCGTTGGAGAGATGCCTGTGTGTCCTCAACTCAGATGAATAGGCTTATTTGGTTGTCCACTTTCAAAACCCACATTGAAGGAAGTATTCCTTTCAAAAAGTAACTCAACTCTCACAGTGAAACAATGTGCTAGATGCTCCGGCTTCTAGCCCTGATGGATTTCTTTCGAGAGATACATGTGTTTCTTCAACTTAGCTGAATAGGCCTATTTGGTTCACATGAGCCTTTCTCCACCATGAACACAATGTTTTCCAGGAAACATTCCTTTCGAAAACTAACTCAATTCGCCCAGGGAATCAATCTGCAACATGCTGCATCTTCGAACATCAATAGCTTCTCTGGACAGATTCATGAGATTCCACAACTCAGCTGACTACTCCTTATTGGAAGAAAATGAACCATTCTCCAACATGAAAACTACATTTGCAGGGTGTATTCCTTTCCAACACTTACTCACTTCTCATAGGGAATCAATCTGCCACAAGCTGCAGCTTCTAACATAAATAGTTTTCTTCAGAGAGATACATGTCTTTCTTTACTTCAGCAGAATAAGCTCCTTTAGAGCAACAGGAGGCTTACTCCACCTTGAAAACTATGATTTATAGGAAGTATTTCTTTCAAAAACTAACTCAATTCTCACAGTGAACAACGAGCTAGATGCTCCTGCTTCTAACACAGTTACTTTTCTCTCAGGATATACATGGGCTTCTTCAACTCAGCTGAATAGGCCTACTTGGAGCAACATAAGCCTTCCTCCACCTTGAAAACTGTGATTTGCAGGAAGTATTCCTTTCCAAAACGAACTCAACTCCCACAGAGAAACAATGTAGTAGATGCTGCAGCTTCGAACATAGATGGCTTTCTTTGGAGAGATACATTTCTTCAACTCAGCTGAATAAGCCTATTTGGAATGAAGAGAGCTTATCACCACTTTGAAAACTCCACGTTGCAGGAAGTATTCCTTTCCAAAAGTAACTCAACTCTCACAGGGAAAGTATGTGCTAGGTGCTCCTGCTTCTAACACTGATGGTTGTTTTTGGACAGTTGAATGTGCTTCTTAAACTCAGCTGAATAGGCCTATCTGGAACAAAATGATCTTTTCCCCACCTTTAAAAGTCTGATTTGCAGGAAGTATTACTTTCAAATCTAACTCATCCCTCACAGGGAAACACTGTGCTGGAGGCTGCGGTTTATAACACGCATGGATTTCTTTGGAGAGATACATGTGTTTCTTCATCTCAGCTGAAGAGGCCTATTTGAAACAAAATAAGCCTTTTTACACCATGAAATCTATGATTTGTAGGAGCTATTCCTTTCAAAAAGTAACTCAGCTCTCACAGAGAAACAATGTGCTACCTGCTGCAGCTTCTAACATTGATGGTTTTCTTTTGCGGGGTACATGTGTTTCCTGCACTCAGCTGAACATTCCTCTTTGGAGCAAACAGAGCCTATCTCCACCTTGAGAACTATGATTTTCAATAAGCACTCCGTTCCAAAACTAGCTGAATTCTCACAGGGGAAAACTGTTCTAGATGATCCTGCTTCTACCACTGATGCTTGTCTTTGGACAGATACTTGTGTTTCTTTCAACTCAGCTGAACAGGCCTATTTGGAACGAACAGTGTCCACCACCAGTTTCAAAAACACACCTTGCAGGAAATATTCCTTTCAAAAACTAACTCATTTCTCACAGGGAAACAATGTACTAGATTCGGCAGCTTCCAGCATAGATTATTTCCTTGGGAGTGATTCTTGTTTTTGTTCAACTTAGCTGAATTAGGCCTATTGGAGCAAACGTTTCCATTCTCCAACAGGAAAGTGTGATTTGCAGGAGATATTCCTTTCACAAACTAATTCCATTCTCACAGGGAAACAATGTGCTAGATTCTCCTGCTTCTAACACAGATCGTACACCTTATAGAGTTACGTGTGTTTCTTCAACATAGCTCAATAGGCCTATTTGAAACAAAGAGAGCGTATCTACCCCTAGAAACGCCTAAGTTGAATGAATTATTCCTTTCAAAACTTAACTCAGTTCTCACAGTGAAACAAAGTGCTACATGTTGCAGCATCTAGCATAGATGATTTTCTTTGGAGAGGTACATGTGTTTCTTCAATTCAGCTTTTTAGGCCTATTTCGAGCAAACGCTGCTTATCTCCACAATGAGAACTGTGATTTGCAGGAAGTATTCCTTTCAAAAAGTAACTCAATTCTCCCAGGGAAACAATGTGCTAAGGGATCCTTCAAGTAACATAGATGGTTTTCTTTGGAGAGATACATGTCTTTCTTCAAGTTAGTTGAATTGTCCTACTTGGAGCAAACAGAACCTACTTCCCCCTTGAAATATCTAGTTGTAGGAAGTATTCCTTTGAAAAACTAACTCAATTCTCACAGGGAAACCATGTGCTAGATGCTCCTGCTTCTAACCCAAAGGGTTCTCTTTCAAGGGATACATGTGTTTTGTCAACTTCTCTGTATAGGCCTCTTTGGAAGAAGATGAGGCTTTTTCCACCTTGAAAACTGTAATTTGCGGGAAACATTTCTTTCCAAAACTAACTCAGTTCTCCTAGGGAAACAATGTGCTAGATGTTCCTGCTTCTACAACACATGAGTTTCTTTCAAGAGATACATGCGTTTCTTCATCTCAGTTGAATAGGCTTATTTGGAACTACATGAGCTTTACTCCACTTTGAAAACCATCATTTGCAGGATGGATAGTTTTTGAAAAGTAACTCAGTTCTCACAGGGAAACAATGCACTGGATGCTCATTCTTTTCACTCTGAAGGTTTTCTTCCACAGATACACATATTTCATCACTTAGCTGAATAGGCCTTTTTGGATCAAAGTTATCTCCACCTTGAAAACTATGATTGGCTTAAGTATGACTTTGAAAAACTAACTCAATTCTCATACCGAAACAAGTATTTGATTCAGGAAGCTTCTAACATGGATGCATTTCTTCTGAGAGATACATGTATTCCTTCACTCATGTCATAGGCCTATTCAGAGCAAACAGAGACTATCTCCACCTTGAAAACGGTGATTTGCATGATGTACTTCTCTCAAAACCTAACTCAATACTCACAGGGAAAGAAAGTGTTACATGCTCCAGCTAGTAACGTAGATGGTTTCCTTTGGAAAGATACATGTATTTCTTCAACTCACTTGCATAGGCCTGTTTTGAGCAACCTGAGCCTATCTCCATGACGAAACATCTAAGTTGCAAGAAGTATTCCTTTCCAAAACTAACTTGGTTTTCACAGGGACATAATGCACTAAATGCTCCACCTTCTAAAATAGATGCTTTTCTTTAGAGATATACATGTGTTTCTTTGAACAGAGCTGAATAGGACTATTTGGAGCAAATGGAGCCTATGTCCATCTTGGAAACTATGACTTGCATGAAGTGTTCCTTTCAAAAACTAACTCAGTTCTCACAGGGAAACATAGTACTACACGCTGCACCTACTAATGCAGATGGTATTCTTTGGAGAGATACGTGTGTCACTTTATCTCTGCTGAAGAGGCGTGTTTTTAGAAAACAGAGCCTATCTCCACCTTGAAACACCTAAGTTCCCAAAAGCAATTTTTCAAAATCTAACTAAATTCTCACATGGAGGAAATGTTCTAGATGCTCCTGCTTCTAACACAGATGGTTTTCGTTGGAGAGATGCCTGTGTGTCCTCAACTCAGATGAATAGGCTTATTTGGTTGTCCACTTTCAAAACCCACATTGAAGGAAGTATTCCTTTCAAAAAGTAACTCAACTCTCACAGTGAAACAATGTGCTAGATGCTCCGGCTTCTAGCCCTGATGGATTTCTTTCGAGAGATACATGTGTTTCTTCAACTTAGCTGAATAGGCCTATTTGGTTCACATGAGCCTTTCTCCACCATGAACACAATGTTTTCCAGGAAACATTCCTTTCGAAAACTAACTCAATTCGCCCAGGGAATCAATCTGCAACATGCTGCATCTTCGAACATCAATAGCTTCTCTGGACAGATTCATGAGATTCCACAACTCAGCTGACTACTCCTTATTGGAAGAAAATGAACCATTCTCCAACATGAAAACTACATTTGCAGGGTGTATTCCTTTCCAACACTTACTCACTTCTCATAGGGAATCAATCTGCCACAAGCTGCAGCTTCTAACATAAATAGTTTTCTTCAGAGAGATACATGTCTTTCTTTACTTCAGCAGAATAAGCTCCTTTAGAGCAACAGGAGGCTTACTCCACCTTGAAAACTATGATTTATAGGAAGTATTTCTTTCAAAAACTAACTCAATTCTCACAGTGAACAACGAGCTAGATGCTCCTGCTTCTAACACAGTTACTTTTCTCTCAGGATATACATGGGCTTCTTCAACTCAGCTGAATAGGCCTACTTGGAGCAACATAAGCCTTCCTCCACCTTGAAAACTGTGATTTGCAGGAAGTATTCCTTTCCAAAACGAACTCAACTCCCACAGAGAAACAATGTAGTAGATGCTGCAGCTTCGAACATAGATGGCTTTCTTTGGAGAGATACATTTCTTCAACTCAGCTGAATAAGCCTATTTGGAATGAAGAGAGCTTATCACCACTTTGAAAACTCCACGTTGCAGGAAGTATTCCTTTCCAAAAGTAACTCAACTCTCACAGGGAAAGTATGTGCTAGGTGCTCCTGCTTCTAACACTGATGGTTGTTTTTGGACAGTTGAATGTGCTTCTTAAACTCAGCTGAATAGGCCTATCTGGAACAAAATGATCTTTTCCCCACCTTTAAAAGTCTGATTTGCAGGAAGTATTACTTTCAAATCTAACTCATCCCTCACAGGGAAACACTGTGCTGGAGGCTGCGGTTTATAACACGCATGGATTTCTTTGGAGAGATACATGTGTTTCTTCATCTCAGCTGAAGAGGCCTATTTGAAACAAAATAAGCCTTTTTACACCATGAAATCTATGATTTGTAGGAGCTATTCCTTTCAAAAAGTAACTCAGCTCTCACAGAGAAACAATGTGCTACCTGCTGCAGCTTCTAACATTGATGGTTTTCTTTTGCGGGGTACATGTGTTTCCTGCACTCAGCTGAACATTCCTCTTTGGAGCAAACAGAGCCTATCTCCACCTTGAGAACTATGATTTTCAATAAGCACTCCGTTCCAAAACTAGCTGAATTCTCACAGGGGAAAACTGTTCTAGATGATCCTGCTTCTACCACTGATGCTTGTCTTTGGACAGATACTTGTGTTTCTTTCAACTCAGCTGAACAGGCCTATTTGGAACGAACAGAGTCCACCACCAGTTTCAAAAACACACCTTGCAGGAAATATTCCTTTCAAAAACTAACTCATTTCTCACAGGGAAACAATGTACTAGATTCGGCAGCTTCCAGCATAGATTATTTCCTTGGGAGTGATTCTTGTTTTTGTTCAACTTAGCTGAATTAGGCCTATTGGAGCAAACGTTTCCATTCTCCAACAGGAAAGTGTGATTTGCAGGAGATATTCCTTTCACAAACTAATTCCATTCTCACAGGGAAACAATGTGCTAGATTCTCCTGCTTCTAACACAGATCGTAGACCTTATAGAGTTACGTGTGTTTCTTCAACATAGCTCAATAGGCCTATTTGAAACAAAGAGAGCGTATCTACCCCTAGAAACGCCTAAGTTGAATGAATTATTCCTTTCAAAACTTAACTCAGTTCTCACAGTGAAACAAAGTGCTACATGTTGCAGCATCTAGCATAGATGATTTTCTTTGGAGAGGTACATGTGTTTCTTCAATTCAGCTTTTTAGGCCTATTTCGAGCAAACGCTGCTTATCTCCACAATGAGAACTGTGATTTGCAGGAAGTATTCCTTTCAAAAAGTAACTCAATTCTCCCAGGGAAACAATGTGCTAAGGGATCCTTCAAGTAACATAGATGGTTTTCTTTGGAGAGATACATGTCTTTCTTCAAGTTAGTTGAATTGTCCTACTTGGAGCAAACAGAACCTACTTCCCCCTTGAAATATCTAGTTGTAGGAAGTATTCCTTTGAAAAACTAACTCAATTCTCACAGGGAAACCATGTGCTAGATGCTCCTGCTTCTAACCCAAAGGGTTCTCTTTCAAGGGATACATGTGTTTTGTCAACTTCTCTGTATAGGCCTCTTTGGAAGAAGATGAGGCTTTTTCCACCTTGAAAACTGTAATTTGCGGGAAACATTTCTTTCCAAAACTAACTCAGTTCTCCTAGGGAAACAATGTGCTAGATGTTCCTGCTTCTACAACACATGAGTTTCTTTCAAGAGATACATGCGTTTCTTCATCTCAGTTGAATAGGCTTATTTGGAACTACATGAGCTTTACTCCACTTTGAAAACCATCATTTGCAGGATGGATAGTTTTTGAAAAGTAACTCAGTTCTCACAGGGAAACAATGCACTAGATGCTCATTCTTTTCACTCTGAAGGTTTTCTTCCACAGATACACATATTTCATCACTTAGCTGAATAGGCCTTTTTGGATCAAAGTTATCTCCACCTTGAAAACTATGATTGGCTTAAGTATGACTTTGAAAAACTAACTCAATTCTCATACCGAAACAAGTATTTGATTCAGGAAGCTTCTAACATGGATGCATTTCTTCTGAGAGATACATGTATTCCTTCACTCATGTCATAGGCCTATTCAGAGCAAACAGAGACTATCTCCACCTTGAAAACGGTGATTTGCATGATGTACTTCTCTCAAAACCTAACTCAATACTCACAGGGAAAGAAAGTGTTACATGCTCCAGCTAGTAACGTAGATGGTTTCCTTTGGAAAGATACATGTATTTCTTCAACTCACTTGCATAGGCCTGTTTTGAGCAACCTGAGCCTATCTCCATGACGAAACATCTAAGTTGCAAGAAGTATTCCTTTCCAAAACTAACTTGGTTTTCACAGGGACATAATGCACTAAATGCTCCACCTTCTAAAATAGATGCTTTTCTTTAGAGATATACATGTGTTTCTTTGAACAGAGCTGAATAGGACTATTTGGAGCAAATGGAGCCTATGTCCATCTTGGAAACTATGACTTGCATGAAGTGTTCCTTTCAAAAACTAACTCAGTTCTCACAGGGAAACATAGTACTACACGCTGCACCTACTAATGCAGATGGTATTCTTTGGAGAGATACGTGTGTCACTTTATCTCTGCTGAAGAGGCGTGTTTTTAGAAAACAGAGCCTATCTCCACCTTGAAACACCTAAGTTCCCAAAAGCAATTTTTCAAAATCTAACTAAATTCTCACATGGAGGAAATGTTCTAGATGCTCCTGCTTCTAACACAGATGGTTTTCGTTGGAGAGATGCCTGTGTGTCCTCAACTCAGATGAATAGGCTTATTTGGTTGTCCACTTTCAAAACCCACATTGAAGGAAGTATTCCTTTCAAAAAGTAACTCAACTCTCACAGTGAAACAATGTGCTAGATGCTCCGGCTTCTAGCCCTGATGGATTTCTTTCGAGAGATACATGTGTTTCTTCAACTTAGCTGAATAGGCCTATTTGGTTCACATGAGCCTTTCTCCACCATGAACACAATGTTTTCCAGGAAACATTCCTTTCGAAAACTAACTCAATTCGCCCAGGGAATCAATCTGCAACATGCTGCATCTTCGAACATCAATAGCTTCTCTGGACAGATTCATGAGATTCCACAACTCAGCTGACTACTCCTTATTGGAAGAAAATGAACCATTCTCCAACATGAAAACTACATTTGCAGGGTGTATTCCTTTCCAACACTTACTCACTTCTCATAGGGAATCAATCTGCCACAAGCTGCAGCTTCTAACATAAATAGTTTTCTTCAGAGAGATACATGTCTTTCTTTACTTCAGCAGAATAAGCTCCTTTAGAGCAACAGGAGGCTTACTCCACCTTGAAAACTATGATTTATAGGAAGTATTTCTTTCAAAAACTAACTCAATTCTCACAGTGAACAACGAGCTAGATGCTCCTGCTTCTAACACAGTTACTTTTCTCTCAGGATATACATGGGCTTCTTCAACTCAGCTGAATAGGCCTACTTGGAGCAACATAAGCCTTCCTCCACCTTGAAAACTGTGATTTGCAGGAAGTATTCCTTTCCAAAACGAACTCAACTCCCACAGAGAAACAATGTAGTAGATGCTGCAGCTTCGAACATAGATGGCTTTCTTTGGAGAGATACATTTCTTCAACTCAGCTGAATAAGCCTATTTGGAATGAAGAGAGCTTATCACCACTTTGAAAACTCCACGTTGCAGGAAGTATTCCTTTCCAAAAGTAACTCAACTCTCACAGGGAAAGTATGTGCTAGGTGCTCCTGCTTCTAACACTGATGGTTGTTTTTGGACAGTTGAATGTGCTTCTTAAACTCAGCTGAATAGGCCTATCTGGAACAAAATGATCTTTTCCCCACCTTTAAAAGTCTGATTTGCAGGAAGTATTACTTTCAAATCTAACTCATCCCTCACAGGGAAACACTGTGCTGGAGGCTGCGGTTTATAACACGCATGGATTTCTTTGGAGAGATACATGTGTTTCTTCATCTCAGCTGAAGAGGCCTATTTGAAACAAAATAAGCCTTTTTACACCATGAAATCTATGATTTGTAGGAGCTATTCCTTTCAAAAAGTAACTCAGCTCTCACAGAGAAACAATGTGCTACCTGCTGCAGCTTCTAACATTGATGGTTTTCTTTTGCGGGGTACATGTGTTTCCTGCACTCAGCTGAACATTCCTCTTTGGAGCAAACAGAGCCTATCTCCACCTTGAGAACTATGATTTTCAATAAGCACTCCGTTCCAAAACTAGCTGAATTCTCACAGGGGAAAACTGTTCTAGATGATCCTGCTTCTACCACTGATGCTTGTCTTTGGACAGATACTTGTGTTTCTTTCAACTCAGCTGAACAGGCCTATTTGGAACGAACAGAGTCCACCACCAGTTTCAAAAACACACCTTGCAGGAAATATTCCTTTCAAAAACTAACTCATTTCTCACAGGGAAACAATGTACTAGATTCGGCAGCTTCCAGCATAGATTATTTCCTTGGGAGTGATTCTTGTTTTTGTTCAACTTAGCTGAATTAGGCCTATTGGAGCAAACGTTTCCATTCTCCAACAGGAAAGTGTGATTTGCAGGAGATATTCCTTTCACAAACTAATTCCATTCTCACAGGGAAACAATGTGCTAGATTCTCCTGCTTCTAACACAGATCGTAGACCTTATAGAGTTACGTGTGTTTCTTCAACATAGCTCAATAGGCCTATTTGAAACAAAGAGAGCGTATCTACCCCTAGAAACGCCTAAGTTGAATGAATTATTCCTTTCAAAACTTAACTCAGTTCTCACAGTGAAACAAAGTGCTACATGTTGCAGCATCTAGCATAGATGATTTTCTTTGGAGAGGTACATGTGTTTCTTCAATTCAGCTTTTTAGGCCTATTTCGAGCAAACGCTGCTTATCTCCACAATGAGAACTGTGATTTGCAGGAAGTATTCCTTTCAAAAAGTAACTCAATTCTCCCAGGGAAACAATGTGCTAAGGGATCCTTCAAGTAACATAGATGGTTTTCTTTGGAGAGATACATGTCTTTCTTCAAGTTAGTTGAATTGTCCTACTTGGAGCAAACAGAACCTACTTCCCCCTTGAAATATCTAGTTGTAGGAAGTATTCCTTTGAAAAACTAACTCAATTCTCACAGGGAAACCATGTGCTAGATGCTCCTGCTTCTAACCCAAAGGGTTCTCTTTCAAGGGATACATGTGTTTTGTCAACTTCTCTGTATAGGCCTCTTTGGAAGAAGATGAGGCTTTTTCCACCTTGAAAACTGTAATTTGCGGGAAACATTTCTTTCCAAAACTAACTCAGTTCTCCTAGGGAAACAATGTGCTAGATGTTCCTGCTTCTACAACACATGAGTTTCTTTCAAGAGATACATGCGTTTCTTCATCTCAGTTGAATAGGCTTATTTGGAACTACATGAGCTTTACTCCACTTTGAAAACCATCATTTGCAGGATGGATAGTTTTTGAAAAGTAACTCAGTTCTCACAGGGAAACAATGCACTGGATGCTCATTCTTTTCACTCTGAAGGTTTTCTTCCACAGATACACATATTTCATCACTTAGCTGAATAGGCCTTTTTGGATCAAAGTTATCTCCACCTTGAAAACTATGATTGGCTTAAGTATGACTTTGAAAAACTAACTCAATTCTCATACCGAAACAAGTATTTGATTCAGGAAGCTTCTAACATGGATGCATTTCTTCTGAGAGATACATGTATTCCTTCACTCATGTCATAGGCCTATTCAGAGCAAACAGAGACTATCTCCACCTTGAAAACGGTGATTTGCATGATGTACTTCTCTCAAAACCTAACTCAATACTCACAGGGAAAGAAAGTGTTACATGCTCCAGCTAGTAACGTAGATGGTTTCCTTTGGAAAGATACATGTATTTCTTCAACTCACTTGCATAGGCCTGTTTTGAGCAACCTGAGCCTATCTCCATGACGAAACATCTAAGTTGCAAGAAGTATTCCTTTCCAAAACTAACTTGGTTTTCACAGGGACATAATGCACTAAATGCTCCACCTTCTAAAATAGATGCTTTTCTTTAGAGATATACATGTGTTTCTTTGAACAGAGCTGAATAGGACTATTTGGAGCAAATGGAGCCTATGTCCATCTTGGAAACTATGACTTGCATGAAGTGTTCCTTTCAAAAACTAACTCAGTTCTCACAGGGAAACATAGTACTACACGCTGCACCTACTAATGCAGATGGTATTCTTTGGAGAGATACGTGTGTCACTTTATCTCTGCTGAAGAGGCGTGTTTTTAGAAAACAGAGCCTATCTCCACCTTGAAACACCTAAGTTCCCAAAAGCAATTTTTCAAAATCTAACTAAATTCTCACATGGAGGAAATGTTCTAGATGCTCCTGCTTCTAACACAGATGGTTTTCGTTGGAGAGATGCCTGTGTGTCCTCAACTCAGATGAATAGGCTTATTTGGTTGTCCACTTTCAAAACCCACATTGAAGGAAGTATTCCTTTCAAAAAGTAACTCAACTCTCACAGTGAAACAATGTGCTAGATGCTCCGGCTTCTAGCCCTGATGGATTTCTTTCGAGAGATACATGTGTTTCTTCAACTTAGCTGAATAGGCCTATTTGGTTCACATGAGCCTTTCTCCACCATGAACACAATGTTTTCCAGGAAACATTCCTTTCGAAAACTAACTCAATTCGCCCAGGGAATCAATCTGCAACATGCTGCATCTTCGAACATCAATAGCTTCTCTGGACAGATTCATGAGATTCCACAACTCAGCTGACTACTCCTTATTGGAAGAAAATGAACCATTCTCCAACATGAAAACTACATTTGCAGGGTGTATTCCTTTCCAACACTTACTCACTTCTCATAGGGAATCAATCTGCCACAAGCTGCAGCTTCTAACATAAATAGTTTTCGTCAGAGAGATACATGTCTTTCTTTACTTCAGCAGAATAAGCTCCTTTAGAGCAACAGGAGGCTTACTCCACCTTGAAAACTATGATTTATAGGAAGTATTTCTTTCAAAAACTAACTCAATTCTCACAGTGAACAACGAGCTAGATGCTCCTGCTTCTAACACAGTTACTTTTCTCTCAGGATATACATGGGCTTCTTCAACTCAGCTGAATAGGCCTACTTGGAGCAACATAAGCCTTCCTCCACCTTGAAAACTGTGATTTGCAGGAAGTATTCCTTTCCAAAACGAACTCAACTCCCACAGAGAAACAATGTAGTAGATGCTGCAGCTTCGAACATAGATGGCTTTCTTTGGAGAGATACATTTCTTCAACTCAGCTGAATAAGCCTATTTGGAATGAAGAGAGCTTATCACCACTTTGAAAACTCCACGTTGCAGGAAGTATTCCTTTCCAAAAGTAACTCAACTCTCACAGGGAAAGTATGTGCTAGGTGCTCCTGCTTCTAACACTGATGGTTGTTTTTGGACAGTTGAATGTGCTTCTTAAACTCAGCTGAATAGGCCTATCTGGAACAAAATGATCTTTTCCCCACCTTTAAAAGTCTGATTTGCAGGAAGTATTACTTTCAAATCTAACTCATCCCTCACAGGGAAACACTGTGCTGGAGGCTGCGGTTTATAACACGCATGGATTTCTTTGGAGAGATACATGTGTTTCTTCATCTCAGCTGAAGAGGCCTATTTGGAACAAAATAAGCCTTTTTACACCATGAAATCTATGATTTGTAGGAGCTATTCCTTTCAAAAAGTAACTCAGCTCTCACAGAGAAACAATGTGCTACCTGCTGCAGCTTCTAACATTGATGGTTTTCTTTTGCGGGGTACATGTGTTTCTTGCACTCAGCTGAACATTCCTCTTTGGAGCAAACAGAGCCTATCTCCACCTTGAGAACTATGATTTTCAATAAGCACTCCGTTCCAAAACTAGCTGAATTCTCACAGGGGAAAACTGTTCTAGATGATCCTGCTTCTACCACTGATGCTTGTCTTTGGACAGATACTTGTGTTTCTTTCAACTCAGCTGAACAGGCCTATTTGGAACGAACAGAGTCCACCACCAGTTTCAAAAACACACCTTGCAGGAAATATTCCTTTCAAAAACTAACTCATTTCTCACAGGGAAACAATGTACTAGATTCGGCAGCTTCCAGCATAGATTATTTCCTTGGGAGTGATTCTTGTTTTTGTTCAACTTAGCTGAATTAGGCCTATTGGAGCAAACGTTTCCATTCTCCAACAGGAAAGTGTGATTTGCAGGAGATATTCCTTTCACAAACTAATTCCATTCTCACAGGGAAACAATGTGCTAGATTCTCCTGCTTCTAACACAGATCGTAGACCTTATAGAGTTACGTGTGTTTCTTCAACATAGCTCAATAGGCCTATTTGAAACAAAGAGAGCGTATCTACCCCTAGAAACGCCTAAGTTGAATGAATTATTCCTTTCAAAACTTAACTCAGTTCTCACAGTGAAACAAAGTGCTACATGTTGCAGCATCTAGCATAGATGATTTTCTTTGGAGAGGTACATGTGTTTCTTCAATTCAGCTTTTTAGGCCTATTTCGAGCAAACGCTGCTTATCTCCACAATGAGAACTGTGATTTGCAGGAAGTATTCCTTTCAAAAAGTAACTCAATTCTCCCAGGGAAACAATGTGCTAAGGGATCCTTCAAGTAACATAGATGGTTTTCTTTGGAGAGATACATGTCTTTCTTCAAGTTAGTTAAATTGTCCTACTTGGAGCAAACAGAACCTACTTCCCCCTTGAAATATCTAGTTGTAGGAAGTATTCCTTTGAAAAACTAACTCAATTCTCACAGGGAAACCATGTGCTAGATGCTCCTGCTTCTAACCCAAAGGGTTCTCTTTCAAGGGATACATGTGTTTTGTCAACTTCTCTGTATAGGCCTCTTTGGAAGAAGATGAGGCTTTTTCCACCTTGAAAACTGTAATTTGCGGGAAACATTTCTTTCCAAAACTAACTCAGTTCTCCTAGGGAAACAATGTGCTAGATGTTCCTGCTTCTACAACACATGAGTTTCTTTCAAGAGATACATGCGTTTCTTCATCTCAGTTGAATAGGCTTATTTGGAACTACATGAGCTTTACTCCACTTTGAAAACCATCATTTGCAGGATGGATAGTTTTTGAAAAGTAACTCAGTTCTCACAGGGAAACAATGCACTAGATGCTCATTCTTTTCACTCTGAAGGTTTTCTTCCACAGATACACATATTTCATCACTTAGCTGAATAGGCCTTTTTGGATCAAAGTTATCTCCACCTTGAAAACTATGATTGGCTTAAGTATGACTTTGAAAAACTAACTCAATTCTCATACCGAAACAAGTATTTGATTCAGGAAGCTTCTAACATGGAGGCATTTCTTCTGAGAGATACATGTATTCCTTCACTCATGTCATAGGCCTATTCAGAGCAAACAGAGACTATCTCCACCTTGAAAACGGTGATTTGCATGATGTACTTCTCTCAAAACCTAACTCAATACTCACAGGGAAAGAAAGTGTTACATGCTCCAGCTAGTAACGTAGATGGTTTCCTTTGGAAAGATACATGTATTTCTTCAACTCACTTGCATAGGCCTGTTTTGAGCAACCTGAGCCTATCTCCATGACGAAACATCTAAGTTGCAAGAAGTATTCCTTTCCAAAACTAACTTGGTTTTCACAGGGACATAATGCACTAAATGCTCCACCTTCTAAAATAGATGCTTTTCTTTAGAGATATACATGTGTTTCTTTGAACAGAGCTGAATAGGACTATTTGGAGCAAATGGAGCCTATGTCCATCTTGGAAACTATGACTTGCATGAAGTGTTCCTTTCAAAAACTAACTCAGTTCTCACAGGGAAACATAGTACTACACGCTGCACCTACTAATGCAGATGGTATTCTTTGGAGAGATACGTGTGTCACTTTATCTCTGCTGAAGAGGCGTGTTTTTAGAAAACAGAGCCTATCTCCACCTTGAAACACCTAAGTTCCCAAAAGCAATTTTTCAAAATCTAACTAAATTCTCACATGGAGGAAATGTTCTAGATGCTCCTGCTTCTAACACAGATGGTTTTCTTTGGAGAGATGCCTGTGTGTCCTCAACTCAGATGAATAGGCTTATTTGGTTGTCCACTTTCAAAACCCACATTGAAGGAAGTATTCCTTTCAAAAAGTAACTCAACTCTCACAGTGAAACAATGTGCTAGATGCTCCGGCTTCTAGCCCTGATGGATTTCTTTCGAGAGATACATGTGTTTCTTCAACTTAGCTGAATAGGCCTATTTGGTTCACATGAGCCTTTCTCCACCATGAACACAATGTTTTCCAGGAAACATTCCTTTCGAAAACTAACTCAATTCGCCCAGGGAATCAATCTGCAACATGCTGCATCTTCGAACATCAATAGCTTCTCTGGACAGATTCATGAGATTCCACAACTCAGCTGACTACTCCTTATTGGAAGAAAATGAACCATTCTCCAACATGAAAACTACATTTGCAGGGTGTATTCCTTTCCAACACTTACTCACTTCTCATAGGGAATCAATCTGCCACAAGCTGCAGCTTCTAACATAAATAGTTTTCTTCAGAGAGATACATGTCTTTCTTTACTTCAGCAGAATAAGCTCCTTTAGAGCAACAGGAGGCTTACTCCACCTTGAAAACTATGATTTATAGGAAGTATTTCTTTCAAAAACTAACTCAATTCTCACAGTGAACAACGAGCTAGATGCTCCTGCTTCTAACACAGTTACTTTTCTCTCAGGATATACATGGGCTTCTTCAACTCAGCTGAATAGGCCTACTTGGAGCAACATAAGCCTTCCTCCACCTTGAAAACTGTGATTTGCAGGAAGTATTCCTTTCCAAAACGAACTCAACTCCCACAGAGAAACAATGTAGTAGATGCTGCAGCTTCGAACATAGATGGCTTTCTTTGGAGAGATACATTTCTTCAACTCAGCTGAATAAGCCTATTTGGAATGAAGAGAGCTTATCACCACTTTGAAAACTCCACGTTGCAGGAAGTATTCCTTTCCAAAAGTAACTCAACTCTCACAGGGAAAGTATGTGCTAGGTGCTCCTGCTTCTAACACTGATGGTTGTTTTTGGACAGTTGAATGTGCTTCTTAAACTCAGCTGAATAGGCCTATCTGGAACAAAATGATCTTTTCCCCACCTTTAAAAGTCTGATTTGCAGGAAGTATTACTTTCAAATCTAACTCATCCCTCACAGGGAAACACTGTGCTGGAGGCTGCGGTTTATAACACGCATGGATTTCTTTGGAGAGATACATGTGTTTCTTCATCTCAGCTGAAGAGGCCTATTTGGAACAAAATAAGCCTTTTTACACCATGAAATCTATGATTTGTAGGAGCTATTCCTTTCAAAAAGTAACTCAGCTCTCACAGAGAAACAATGTGCTACCTGCTGCAGCTTCTAACATTGATGGTTTTCTTTTGCGGGGTACATGTGTTTCTTGCACTCAGCTGAACATTCCTCTTTGGAGCAAACAGAGCCTATCTCCACCTTGAGAACTATGATTTTCAATAAGCACTCCGTTCCAAAACTAGCTGAATTCTCACAGGGGAAAACTGTTCTAGATGATCCTGCTTCTACCACTGATGCTTGTCTTTGGACAGATACTTGTGTTTCTTTCAACTCAGCTGAACAGGCCTATTTGGAACGAACAGAGTCCACCACCAGTTTCAAAAACACACCTTGCAGGAAATATTCCTTTCAAAAACTAACTCATTTCTCACAGGGAAACAATGTACTAGATTCGGCAGCTTCCAGCATAGATTATTTCCTTGGGAGTGATTCTTGTTTTTGTTCAACTTAGCTGAATTAGGCCTATTGGAGCAAACGTTTCCATTCTCCAACAGGAAAGTGTGATTTGCAGGAGATATTCCTTTCACAAACTAATTCCATTCTCACAGGGAAACAATGTGCTAGATTCTCCTGCTTCTAACACAGATCGTAGACCTTATAGAGTTATGTGTGTTTCTTCAACATAGCTCAATAGGCCTATTTGAAACAAAGAGAGCGTATCTACCCCTAGAAACGCCTAAGTTGAATGAATTATTCCTTTCAAAACTTAACTCAGTTCTCACAGTGAAACAAAGTGCTACATGTTGCAGCATCTAGCATAGATGATTTTCTTTGGAGAGGTACATGTGTTTCTTCAATTCAGCTTTTTAGGCCTATTTCGAGCAAACGCTGCTTATCTCCACAATGAGAACTGTGATTTGCAGGAAGTATTCCTTTCAAAAAGTAACTCAATTCTCCCAGGGAAACAATGTGCTAAGGGATCCTTCAAGTAACATAGATGGTTTTCTTTGGAGAGATACATGTCTTTCTTCAAGTTAGTTGAATTGTCCTACTTGGAGCAAACAGAACCTACTTCCCCCTTGAAATATCTAGTTGTAGGAAGTATTCCTTTGAAAAACTAACTCAATTCTCACAGGGAAACCATGTGCTAGATGCTTCTGCTTCTAACCCAAAGGGTTCTCTTTCAAGGGATACATGTGTTTTGTCAACTTCTCTGTATAGGCCTCTTTGGAAGAAGATGAGGCTTTTTCCACCTTGAAAACTGTAATTTGCGGGAAACATTTCTTTCCAAAACTAACTCAGTTCTCCTAGGGAAACAATGTGCTAGATGTTCCTGCTTCTACAACACATGAGTTTCTTTCAAGAGATACATGCGTTTCTTCATCTCAGTTGAATAGGCTTATTTGGAACTACATGAGCTTTACTCCACTTTGAAAACCATCATTTGCAGGATGGATAGTTTTTGAAAAGTAACTCAGTTCTCACAGGGAAACAATGCACTAGATGCTCATTCTTTTCACTCTGAAGGTTTTCTTCCACAGATACACATATTTCATCACTTAGCTGAATAGGCCTTTTTGGATCAAAGTTATCTCCACCTTGAAAACTATGATTGGCTTAAGTATGACTTTGAAAAACTAACTCAATTCTCATACCGAAACAAGTATTTGATTCAGGAAGCTTCTAACATGGAGGCATTTCTTCTGAGAGATACATGTATTCCTTCACTCATGTCATAGGCCTATTCAGAGCAAACAGAGACTATCTCCACCTTGAAAACGGTGATTTGCATGATGTACTTCTCTCAAAACCTAACTCAATACTCACAGGGAAAGAAAGTGTTACATGCTCCAGCTAGTAACGTAGATGGTTTCCTTTGGAAAGATACATGTATTTCTTCAACTCACTTGCATAGGCCTGTTTTGAGCAACCTGAGCCTATCTCCATGACGAAACATCTAAGTTGCAAGAAGTATTCCTTTCCAAAACTAACTTGGTTTTCACAGGGACATAATGCACTAAATGCTCCACCTTCTAAAATAGATGCTTTTCTTTAGAGATATACATGTGTTTCTTTGAACAGAGCTGAATAGGACTATTTGGAGCAAATGGAGCCTATGTCCATCTTGGAAACTATGACTTGCATGAAGTGTTCCTTTCAAAAACTAACTCAGTTCTCACAGGGAAACATAGTACTACACGCTGCACCTACTAATGCAGATGGTATTCTTTGGAGAGATACGTGTGTCACTTTATCTCTGCTGAAGAGGCGTGTTTTTAGAAAACAGAGCCTATCTCCACCTTGAAACACCTAAGTTCCCAAAAGCAATTTTTCAAAATCTAACTAAATTCTCACATGGAGGAAATGTTCTAGATGCTCCTGCTTCTAACACAGATGGTTTTCGTTGGAGAGATGCCTGTGTGTCCTCAACTCAGATGAATAGGCTTATTTGGTTGTCCACTTTCAAAACCCACATTGAAGGAAGTATTCCTTTCAAAAAGTAACTCAACTCTCACAGTGAAACAATGTGCTAGATGCTCCGGCTTCTAGCCCTGATGGATTTCTTTCGAGAGATACATGTGTTTCTTCAACTTAGCTGAATAGGCCTATTTGGTTCACATGAGCCTTTCTCCACCATGAACACAATGTTTTCCAGGAAACATTCCTTTCGAAAACTAACTCAATTCGCCCAGGGAATCAATCTGCAACATGCTGCATCTTCGAACATCAATAGCTTCTCTGGACAGATTCATGAGATTCCACAACTCAGCTGACTACTCCTTATTGGAAGAAAATGAACCATTCTCCAACATGAAAACTACATTTGCAGGGTGTATTCCTTTCCAACACTTACTCACTTCTCATAGGGAATCAATCTGCCACAAGCTGCAGCTTCTAACATAAATAGTTTTCTTCAGAGAGATACATGTCTTTCTTTACTTCAGCAGAATAAGCTCCTTTAGAGCAACAGGAGGCTTACTCCACCTTGAAAACTATGATTTATAGGAAGTATTTCTTTCAAAAACTAACTCAATTCTCACAGTGAACAACGAGCTAGATGCTCCTGCTTCTAACACAGTTACTTTTCTCTCAGGATATACATGGGCTTCTTCAACTCAGCTGAATAGGCCTACTTGGAGCAACATAAGCCTTCCTCCACCTTGAAAACTGTGATTTGCAGGAAGTATTCCTTTCCAAAACGAACTCAACTCCCACAGAGAAACAATGTAGTAGATGCTGCAGCTTCGAACATAGATGGCTTTCTTTGGAGAGATACATTTCTTCAACTCAGCTGAATAAGCCTATTTGGAATGAAGAGAGCTTATCACCACTTTGAAAACTCCACGTTGCAGGAAGTATTCCTTTCCAAAAGTAACTCAACTCTCACAGGGAAAGTATGTGCTAGGTGCTCCTGCTTCTAACACTGATGGTTGTTTTTGGACAGTTGAATGTGCTTCTTAAACTCAGCTGAATAGGCCTATCTGGAACAAAATGATCTTTTCCCCACCTTTAAAAGTCTGATTTGCAGGAAGTATTACTTTCAAATCTAACTCATCCCTCACAGGGAAACACTGTGCTGGAGGCTGCGGTTTATAACACGCATGGATTTCTTTGGAGAGATACATGTGTTTCTTCATCTCAGCTGAAGAGGCCTATTTGGAACAAAATAAGCCTTTTTACACCATGAAATCTATGATTTGTAGGAGCTATTCCTTTCAAAAAGTAACTCAGCTCTCACAGAGAAACAATGTGCTACCTGCTGCAGCTTCTAACATTGATGGTTTTCTTTTGCGGGGTACATGTGTTTCTTGCACTCAGCTGAACATTCCTCTTTGGAGCAAACAGAGCCTATCTCCACCTTGAGAACTATGATTTTCAATAAGCACTCCGTTCCAAAACTAGCTGAATTCTCACAGGGGAAAACTGTTCTAGATGATCCTGCTTCTACCACTGATGCTTGTCTTTGGACAGATACTTGTGTTTCTTTCAACTCAGCTGAACAGGCCTATTTGGAACGAACAGAGTCCACCACCAGTTTCAAAAACACACCTTGCAGGAAATATTCCTTTCAAAAACTAACTCATTTCTCACAGGGAAACAATGTACTAGATTCGGCAGCTTCCAGCATAGATTATTTCCTTGGGAGTGATTCTTGTTTTTGTTCAACTTAGCTGAATTAGGCCTATTGGAGCAAACGTTTCCATTCTCCAACAGGAAAGTGTGATTTGCAGGAGATATTCCTTTCACAAACTAATTCCATTCTCACAGGGAAACAATGTGCTAGATTCTCCTGCTTCTAACACAGATCGTAGACCTTATAGAGTTACGTGTGTTTCTTCAACATAGCTCAATAGGCCTATTTGAAACAAAGAGAGCGTATCTACCCCTAGAAACGCCTAAGTTGAATGAATTATTCCTTTCAAAACTTAACTCAGTTCTCACAGTGAAACAAAGTGCTACATGTTGCAGCATCTAGCATAGATGATTTTCTTTGGAGAGGTACATGTGTTTCTTCAATTCAGCTTTTTAGGCCTATTTCGAGCAAACGCTGCTTATCTCCACAATGAGAACTGTGATTTGCAGGAAGTATTCCTTTCAAAAAGTAACTCAATTCTCCCAGGGAAACAATGTGCTAAGGGATCCTTCAAGTAACATAGATGGTTTTCTTTGGAGAGATACATGTCTTTCTTCAAGTTAGTTGAATTGTCCTACTTGGAGCAAACAGAACCTACTTCCCCCTTGAAATATCTAGTTGTAGGAAGTATTCCTTTGAAAAACTAACTCAATTCTCACAGGGAAACCATGTGCTAGATGCTCCTGCTTCTAACCCAAAGGGTTCTCTTTCAAGGGATACATGTGTTTTGTCAACTTCTCTGTATAGGCCTCTTTGGAAGAAGATGAGGCTTTTTCCACCTTGAAAACTGTAATTTGCGGGAAACATTTCTTTCCAAAACTAACTCAGTTCTCCTAGGGAAACAATGTGCTAGATGTTCCTGCTTCTACAACACATGAGTTTCTTTCAAGAGATACATGCGTTTCTTCATCTCAGTTGAATAGGCTTATTTGGAACTACATGAGCTTTACTCCACTTTGAAAACCATCATTTGCAGGATGGATAGTTTTTGAAAAGTAACTCAGTTCTCACAGGGAAACAATGCACTAGATGCTCATTCTTTTCACTCTGAAGGTTTTCTTCCACAGATACACATATTTCATCACTTAGCTGAATAGGCCTTTTTGGATCAAAGTTATCTCCACCTTGAAAACTATGATTGGCTTAAGTATGACTTTGAAAAACTAACTCAATTCTCATACCGAAACAAGTATTTGATTCAGGAAGCTTCTAACATGGAGGCATTTCTTCTGAGAGATACATGTATTCCTTCACTCATGTCATAGGCCTATTCAGAGCAAACAGAGACTATCTCCACCTTGAAAACGGTGATTTGCATGATGTACTTCTCTCAAAACCTAACTCAATACTCACAGGGAAAGAAAGTGTTACATGCTCCAGCTAGTAACGTAGATGGTTTCCTTTGGAAAGATACATGTATTTCTTCAACTCACTTGCATAGGCCTGTTTTGAGCAACCTGAGCCTATCTCCATGACGAAACATCTAAGTTGCAAGAAGTATTCCTTTCCAAAACTAACTTGGTTTTCACAGGGACATAATGCACTAAATGCTCCACCTTCTAAAATAGATGCTTTTCTTTAGAGATATACATGTGTTTCTTTGAACAGAGCTGAATAGGACTATTTGGAGCAAATGGAGCCTATGTCCATCTTGGAAACTATGACTTGCATGAAGTGTTCCTTTCAAAAACTAACTCAGTTCTCACAGGGAAACATAGTACTACACGCTGCACCTACTAATGCAGATGGTATTCTTTGGAGAGATACGTGTGTCACTTTATCTCTGCTGAAGACGCGTGTTTTTAGAAAACAGAGCCTATCTCCACCTTGAAACACCTAAGTTCCCAAAAGCAATTTTTCAAAATCTAACTAAATTCTCACATGGAGGAAATGTTCTAGATGCTCCTGCTTCTAACACAGATGGTTTTCTTTGGAGAGATGCCTGTGTGTCCTCAACTCAGATGAATAGGCTTATTTGGTTGTCCACTTTCAAAACCCACATTGAAGGAAGTATTCCTTTCAAAAAGTAACTCAACTCTCACAGTGAAACAATGTGCTAGATGCTCCGGCTTCTAGCCCTGATGGATTTCTTTCGAGAGATACATGTGTTTCTTCAACTTAGCTGAATAGGCCTATTTGGTTCACATGAGCCTTTCTCCACCATGAACACAATGTTTTCCAGGAAACATTCCTTTCGAAAACTAACTCAATTCGCCCAGGGAATCAATCTGCAACATGCTGCATCTTCGAACATCAATAGCTTCTCTGGACAGATTCATGAGATTCCACAACTCAGCTGACTACTCCTTATTGGAAGAAAATGAACCATTCTCCAACATGAAAACTACATTTGCAGGGTGTATTCCTTTCCAACACTTACTCACTTCTCATAGGGAATCAATCTGCCACAAGCTGCAGCTTCTAACATAAATAGTTTTCTTCAGAGAGATACATGTCTTTCTTTACTTCAGCAGAATAAGCTCCTTTAGAGCAACAGGAGGCTTACTCCACCTTGAAAACTATGATTTATAGGAAGTATTTCTTTCAAAAACTAACTCAATTCTCACAGTGAACAACGAGCTAGATGCTCCTGCTTCTAACACAGTTACTTTTCTCTCAGGATATACATGGGCTTCTTCAACTCAGCTGAATAGGCCTACTTGGAGCAACATAAGCCTTCCTCCACCTTGAAAACTGTGATTTGCAGGAAGTATTCCTTTCCAAAACGAACTCAACTCCCACAGAGAAACAATGTAGTAGATGCTGCAGCTTCGAACATAGATGGCTTTCTTTGGAGAGATACATTTCTTCAACTCAGCTGAATAAGCCTATTTGGAATGAAGAGAGCTTATCACCACTTTGAAAACTCCACGTTGCAGGAAGTATTCCTTTCCAAAAGTAACTCAACTCTCACAGGGAAAGTATGTGCTAGGTGCTCCTGCTTCTAACACTGATGGTTGTTTTTGGACAGTTGAATGTGCTTCTTAAACTCAGCTGAATAGGCCTATCTGGAACAAAATGATCTTTTCCCCACCTTTAAAAGTCTGATTTGCAGGAAGTATTACTTTCAAATCTAACTCATCCCTCACAGGGAAACACTGTGCTGGAGGCTGCGGTTTATAACACGCATGGATTTCTTTGGAGAGATACATGTGTTTCTTCATCTCAGCTGAAGAGGCCTATTTGGAACAAAATAAGCCTTTTTACACCATGAAATCTATGATTTGTAGGAGCTATTCCTTTCAAAAAGTAACTCAGCTCTCACAGAGAAACAATGTGCTACCTGCTGCAGCTTCTAACATTGATGGTTTTCTTTTGCGGGGTACATGTGTTTCTTGCACTCAGCTGAACATTCCTCTTTGGAGCAAACAGAGCCTATCTCCACCTTGAGAACTATGATTTTCAATAAGCACTCCGTTCCAAAACTAGCTGAATTCTCACAGGGGAAAACTGTTCTAGATGATCCTGCTTCTACCACTGATGCTTGTCTTTGGACAGATACTTGTGTTTCTTTCAACTCAGCTGAACAGGCCTATTTGGAACGAACAGAGTCCACCACCAGTTTCAAAAACACACCTTGCAGGAAATATTCCTTTCAAAAACTAACTCATTTCTCACAGGGAAACAATGTACTAGATTCGGCAGCTTCCAGCATAGATTATTTCCTTGGGAGTGATTCTTGTTTTTGTTCAACTTAGCTGAATTAGGCCTATTGGAGCAAACGTTTCCATTCTCCAACAGGAAAGTGTGATTTGCAGGAGATATTCCTTTCACAAACTAATTCCATTCTCACAGGGAAACAATGTGCTAGATTCTCCTGCTTCTAACACAGATCGTAGACCTTATAGAGTTACGTGTGTTTCTTCAACATAGCTCAATAGGCCTATTTGAAACAAAGAGAGCGTATCTACCCCTAGAAACGCCTAAGTTGAATGAATTATTCCTTTCAAAACTTAACTCAGTTCTCACAGTGAAACAAAGTGCTACATGTTGCAGCATCTAGCATAGATGATTTTCTTTGGAGAGGTACATGTGTTTCTTCAATTCAGCTTTTTAGGCCTATTTCGAGCAAACGCTGCTTATCTCCACAATGAGAACTGTGATTTGCAGGAAGTATTCCTTTCAAAAAGTAACTCAATTCTCCCAGGGAAACAATGTGCTAAGGGATCCTTCAAGTAACATAGATGGTTTTCTTTGGAGAGATACATGTCTTTCTTCAAGTTAGTTGAATTGTCCTACTTGGAGCAAACAGAACCTACTTCCCCCTTGAAATATCTAGTTGTAGGAAGTATTCCTTTGAAAAACTAACTCAATTCTCACAGGGAAACCATGTGCTAGATGCTCCTGCTTCTAACCCAAAGGGTTCTCTTTCAAGGGATACATGTGTTTTGTCAACTTCTCTGTATAGGCCTCTTTGGAAGAAGATGAGGCTTTTTCCACCTTGAAAACTGTAATTTGCGGGAAACATTTCTTTCCAAAACTAACTCAGTTCTCCTAGGGAAACAATGTGCTAGATGTTCCTGCTTCTACAACACATGAGTTTCTTTCAAGAGATACATGCGTTTCTTCATCTCAGTTGAATAGGCTTATTTGGAACTACATGAGCTTTACTCCACTTTGAAAACCATCATTTGCAGGATGGATAGTTTTTGAAAAGTAACTCAGTTCTCACAGGGAAACAATGCACTAGATGCTCATTCTTTTCACTCTGAAGGTTTTCTTCCACAGATACACATATTTCATCACTTAGCTGAATAGGCCTTTTTGGATCAAAGTTATCTCCACCTTGAAAACTATGATTGGCTTAAGTATGACTTTGAAAAACTAACTCAATTCTCATACCGAAACAAGTATTTGATTCAGGAAGCTTCTAACATGGATGCATTTCTTCTGAGAGATACATGTATTCCTTCACTCATGTCATAGGCCTATTCAGAGCAAACAGAGACTATCTCCACCTTGAAAACGGTGATTTGCATGATGTACTTCTCTCAAAACCTAACTCAATACTCACAGGGAAAGAAAGTGTTACATGCTCCAGCTAGTAACGTAGATGGTTTCCTTTGGAAAGATACATGTATTTCTTCAACTCACTTGCATAGGCCTGTTTTGAGCAACCTGAGCCTATCTCCATGACGAAACATCTAAGTTGCAAGAAGTATTCCTTTCCAAAACTAACTTGGTTTTCACAGGGACATAATGCACTAAATGCTCCACCTTCTAAAATAGATGCTTTTCTTTAGAGATATACATGTGTTTCTTTGAACAGAGCTGAATAGGACTATTTGGAGCAAATGGAGCCTATGTCCATCTTGGAAACTATGACTTGCATGAAGTGTTCCTTTCAAAAACTAACTCAGTTCTCACAGGGAAACATAGTACTACACGCTGCACCTACTAATGCAGATGGTATTCTTTGGAGAGATACGTGTGTCACTTTATCTCTGCTGAAGAGGCGTGTTTTTAGAAAACAGAGCCTATCTCCACCTTGAAACACCTAAGTTCCCAAAAGCAATTTTTCAAAATCTAACTAAATTCTCACATGGAGGAAATGTTCTAGATGCTCCTGCTTCTAACACAGATGGTTTTCGTTGGAGAGATGCCTGTGTGTCCTCAACTCAGATGAATAGGCTTATTTGGTTGTCCACTTTCAAAACCCACATTGAAGGAAGTATTCCTTTCAAAAAGTAACTCAACTCTCACAGTGAAACAATGTGCTAGATGCTCCGGCTTCTAGCCCTGATGGATTTCTTTCGAGAGATACATGTGTTTCTTCAACTTAGCTGAATAGGCCTATTTGGTTCACATGAGCCTTTCTCCACCATGAACACAATGTTTTCCAGGAAACATTCCTTTCGAAAACTAACTCAATTCGCCCAGGGAATCAATCTGCAACATGCTGCATCTTCGAACATCAATAGCTTCTCTGGACAGATTCATGAGATTCCACAACTCAGCTGACTACTCCTTATTGGAAGAAAATGAACCATTCTCCAACATGAAAACTACATTTGCAGGGTGTATTCCTTTCCAACACTTACTCACTTCTCATAGGGAATCAATCTGCCACAAGCTGCAGCTTCTAACATAAATAGTTTTCTTCAGAGAGATACATGTCTTTCTTTACTTCAGCAGAATAAGCTCCTTTAGAGCAACAGGAGGCTTACTCCACCTTGAAAACTATGATTTATAGGAAGTATTTCTTTCAAAAACTAACTCAATTCTCACAGTGAACAACGAGCTAGATGCTCCTGCTTCTAACACAGTTACTTTTCTCTCAGGATATACATGGGCTTCTTCAACTCAGCTGAATAGGCCTACTTGGAGCAACATAAGCCTTCCTCCACCTTGAAAACTGTGATTTGCAGGAAGTATTCCTTTCCAAAACGAACTCAACTCCCACAGAGAAACAATGTAGTAGATGCTGCAGCTTCGAACATAGATGGCTTTCTTTGGAGAGATACATTTCTTCAACTCAGCTGAATAAGCCTATTTGGAATGAAGAGAGCTTATCACCACTTTGAAAACTCCACGTTGCAGGAAGTATTCCTTTCCAAAAGTAACTCAACTCTCACAGGGAAAGTATGTGCTAGGTGCTCCTGCTTCTAACACTGATGGTTGTTTTTGGACAGTTGAATGTGCTTCTTAAACTCAGCTGAATAGGCCTATCTGGAACAAAATGATCTTTTCCCCACCTTTAAAAGTCTGATTTGCAGGAAGTATTACTTTCAAATCTAACTCATCCCTCACAGGGAAACACTGTGCTGGAGGCTGCGGTTTATAACACGCATGGATTTCTTTGGAGAGATACATGTGTTTCTTCATCTCAGCTGAAGAGGCCTATTTGGAACAAAATAAGCCTTTTTACACCATGAAATCTATGATTTGTAGGAGCTATTCCTTTCAAAAAGTAACTCAGCTCTCACAGAGAAACAATGTGCTACCTGCTGCAGCTTCTAACATTGATGGTTTTCTTTTGCGGGGTACATGTGTTTCTTGCACTCAGCTGAACATTCCTCTTTGGAGCAAACAGAGCCTATCTCCACCTTGAGAACTATGATTTTCAATAAGCACTCCGTTCCAAAACTAGCTGAATTCTCACAGGGGAAAACTGTTCTAGATGATCCTGCTTCTACCACTGATGCTTGTCTTTGGACAGATACTTGTGTTTCTTTCAACTCAGCTGAACAGGCCTATTTGGAACGAACAGAGTCCACCACCAGTTTCAAAAACACACCTTGCAGGAAATATTCCTTTCAAAAACTAACTCATTTCTCACAGGGAAACAATGTACTAGATTCGGCAGCTTCCAGCATACATTATTTCCTTGGGAGTGATTCTTGTTTTTGTTCAACTTAGCTGAATTAGGCCTATTGGAGCAAACGTTTCCATTCTCCAACAGGAAAGTGTGATTTGCAGGAGATATTCCTTTCACAAACTAATTCCATTCTCACAGGGAAACAATGTGCTAGATTCTCCTGCTTCTAACACAGATCGTAGACCTTATAGAGTTACGTGTGTTTCTTCAACATAGCTCAATAGGCCTATTTGAAACAAAGAGAGCGTATCTACCCCTAGAAACGCCTAAGTTGAATGAATTATTCCTTTCAAAACTTAACTCAGTTCTCACAGTGAAACAAAGTGCTACATGTTGCAGCATCTAGCATAGATGATTTTCTTTGGAGAGGTACATGTGTTTCTTCAATTCAGCTTTTTAGGCCTATTTCGAGCAAACGCTGCTTATCTCCACAATGAGAACTGTGATTTGCAGGAAGTATTCCTTTCAAAAAGTAACTCAATTCTCCCAGGGAAACAATGTGCTAAGGGATCCTTCAAGTAACATAGATGGTTTTCTTTGGAGAGATACATGTCTTTCTTCAAGTTAGTTGAATTGTCCTACTTGGAGCAAACAGAACCTACTTCCCCCTTGAAATATCTAGTTGTAGGAAGTATTCCTTTGAAAAACTAACTCAATTCTCACAGGGAAACCATGTGCTAGATGCTCCTGCTTCTAACCCAAAGGGTTCTCTTTCAAGGGATACATGTGTTTTGTCAACTTCTCTGTATAGGCCTCTTTGGAAGAAGATGAGGCTTTTTCCACCTTGAAAACTGTAATTTGCGGGAAACATTTCTTTCCAAAACTAACTCAGTTCTCCTAGGGAAACAATGTGCTAGATGTTCCTGCTTCTACAACACATGAGTTTCTTTCAAGAGATACATGCGTTTCTTCATCTCAGTTGAATAGGCTTATTTGGAACTACATGAGCTTTACTCCACTTTGAAAACCATCATTTGCAGGATGGATAGTTTTTGAAAAGTAACTCAGTTCTCACAGGGAAACAATGCACTAGATGCTCATTCTTTTCACTCTGAAGGTTTTCTTCCACAGATACACATATTTCATCACTTAGCTGAATAGGCCTTTTTGGATCAAAGTTATCTCCACCTTGAAAACTATGATTGGCTTAAGTATGACTTTGAAAAACTAACTCAATTCTCATACCGAAACAAGTATTTGATTCAGGAAGCTTCTAACATGGAGGCATTTCTTCTGAGAGATACATGTATTCCTTCACTCATGTCATAGGCCTATTCAGAGCAAACAGAGACTATCTCCACCTTGAAAACGGTGATTTGCATGATGTACTTCTCTCAAAACCTAACTCAATACTCACAGGGAAAGAAAGTGTTACATGCTCCAGCTAGTAACGTAGATGGTTTCCTTTGGAAAGATACATGTATTTCTTCAACTCACTTGCATAGGCCTGTTTTGAGCAACCTGAGCCTATCTCCATGACGAAACATCTAAGTTGCAAGAAGTATTCCTTTCCAAAACTAACTTGGTTTTCACAGGGACATAATGCACTAAATGCTCCACCTTCTAAAATAGATGCTTTTCTTTAGAGATATACATGTGTTTCTTTGAACAGAGCTGAATAGGACTATTTGGAGCAAATGGAGCCTATGTCCATCTTGGAAACTATGACTTGCATGAAGTGTTCCTTTCAAAAACTAACTCAGTTCTCACAGGGAAACATAGTACTACACGCTGCACCTACTAATGCAGATGGTATTCTTTGGAGAGATACGTGTGTCACTTTATCTCTGCTGAAGAGGCGTGTTTTTAGAAAACAGAGCCTATCTCCACCTTGAAACACCTAAGTTCCCAAAAGCAATTTTTCAAAATCTAACTAAATTCTCACATGGAGGAAATGTTCTAGATGCTCCTGCTTCTAACACAGATGGTTTTCGTTGGAGAGATGCCTGTGTGTCCTCAACTCAGATGAATAGGCTTATTTGGTTGTCCACTTTCAAAACCCACATTGAAGGAAGTATTCCTTTCAAAAAGTAACTCAACTCTCACAGTGAAACAATGTGCTAGATGCTCCGGCTTCTAGCCCTGATGGATTTCTTTCGAGAGATACATGTGTTTCTTCAACTTAGCTGAATAGGCCTATTTGGTTCACATGAGCCTTTCTCCACCATGAACACAATGTTTTCCAGGAAACATTCCTTTCGAAAACTAACTCAATTCGCCCAGGGAATCAATCTGCAACATGCTGCATCTTCGAACATCAATAGCTTCTCTGGACAGATTCATGAGATTCCACAACTCAGCTGACTACTCCTTATTGGAAGAAAATGAACCATTCTCCAACATGAAAACTACATTTGCAGGGTGTATTCCTTTCCAACACTTACTCACTTCTCATAGGGAATCAATCTGCCACAAGCTGCAGCTTCTAACATAAATAGTTTTCTTCAGAGAGATACATGTCTTTCTTTACTTCAGCAGAATAAGCTCCTTTAGAGCAACAGGAGGCTTACTCCACCTTGAAAACTATGATTTATAGGAAGTATTTCTTTCAAAAACTAACTCAATTCTCACAGTGAACAACGAGCTAGATGCTCCTGCTTCTAACACAGTTACTTTTCTCTCAGGATATACATGGGCTTCTTCAACTCAGCTGAATAGGCCTACTTGGAGCAACATAAGCCTTCCTCCACCTTGAAAACTGTGATTTGCAGGAAGTATTCCTTTCCAAAACGAACTCAACTCCCACAGAGAAACAATGTAGTAGATGCTGCAGCTTCGAACATAGATGGCTTTCTTTGGAGAGATACATTTCTTCAACTCAGCTGAATAAGCCTATTTGGAATGAAGAGAGCTTATCACCACTTTGAAAACTCCACGTTGCAGGAAGTATTCCTTTCCAAAAGTAACTCAACTCTCACAGGGAAAGTATGTGCTAGGTGCTCCTGCTTCTAACACTGATGGTTGTTTTTGGACAGTTGAATGTGCTTCTTAAACTCAGCTGAATAGGCCTATCTGGAACAAAATGATCTTTTCCCCACCTTTAAAAGTCTGATTTGCAGGAAGTATTACTTTCAAATCTAACTCATCCCTCACAGGGAAACACTGTGCTGGAGGCTGCGGTTTATAACACGCATGGATTTCTTTGGAGAGATACATGTGTTTCTTCATCTCAGCTGAAGAGGCCTATTTGGAACAAAATAAGCCTTTTTACACCATGAAATCTATGATTTGTAGGAGCTATTCCTTTCAAAAAGTAACTCAGCTCTCACAGAGAAACAATGTGCTACCTGCTGCAGCTTCTAACATTGATGGTTTTCTTTTGCGGGGTACATGTGTTTCTTGCACTCAGCTGAACATTCCTCTTTGGAGCAAACAGAGCCTATCTCCACCTTGAGAACTATGATTTTCAATAAGCACTCCGTTCCAAAACTAGCTGAATTCTCACAGGGGAAAACTGTTCTAGATGATCCTGCTTCTACCACTGATGCTTGTCTTTGGACAGATACTTGTGTTTCTTTCAACTCAGCTGAACAGGCCTATTTGGAACGAACAGAGTCCACCACCAGTTTCAAAAACACACCTTGCAGGAAATATTCCTTTCAAAAACTAACTCATTTCTCACAGGGAAACAATGTACTAGATTCGGCAGCTTCCAGCATAGATTATTTCCTTGGGAGTGATTCTTGTTTTTGTTCAACTTAGCTGAATTAGGCCTATTGGAGCAAACGTTTCCATTCTCCAACAGGAAAGTGTGATTTGCAGGAGATATTCCTTTCACAAACTAATTCCATTCTCACAGGGAAACAATGTGCTAGATTCTCCTGCTTCTAACACAGATCGTAGACCTTATAGAGTTACGTGTGTTTCTTCAACATAGCTCAATAGGCCTATTTGAAACAAAGAGAGCGTATCTACCCCTAGAAACGCCTAAGTTGAATGAATTATTCCTTTCAAAACTTAACTCAGTTCTCACAGTGAAACAAAGTGCTACATGTTGCAGCATCTAGCATAGATGATTTTCTTTGGAGAGGTACATGTGTTTCTTCAATTCAGCTTTTTAGGCCTATTTCGAGCAAACGCTGCTTATCTCCACAATGAGAACTGTGATTTGCAGGAAGTATTCCTTTCAAAAAGTAACTCAATTCTCCCAGGGAAACAATGTGCTAAGGGATCCTTCAAGTAACATAGATGGTTTTCTTTGGAGAGATACATGTCTTTCTTCAAGTTAGTTGAATTGTCCTACTTGGAGCAAACAGAACCTACTTCCCCCTTGAAATATCTAGTTGTAGGAAGTATTCCTTTGAAAAACTAACTCAATTCTCACAGGGAAACCATGTGCTAGATGCTCCTGCTTCTAACCCAAAGGGTTCTCTTTCAAGGGATACATGTGTTTTGTCAACTTCTCTGTATAGGCCTCTTTGGAAGAAGATGAGGCTTTTTCCACCTTGAAAACTGTAATTTGCGGGAAACATTTCTTTCCAAAACTAACTCAGTTCTCCTAGGGAAACAATGTGCTAGATGTTCCTGCTTCTACAACACATGAGTTTCTTTCAAGAGATACATGCGTTTCTTCATCTCAGTTGAATAGGCTTATTTGGAACTACATGAGCTTTACTCCACTTTGAAAACCATCATTTGCAGGATGGATAGTTTTTGAAAAGTAACTCAGTTCTCACAGGGAAACAATGCACTAGATGCTCATTCTTTTCACTCTGAAGGTTTTCTTCCACAGATACACATATTTCATCACTTAGCTGAATAGGCCTTTTTGGATCAAAGTTATCTCCACCTTGAAAACTATGATTGGCTTAAGTATGACTTTGAAAAACTAACTCAATTCTCATACCGAAACAAGTATTTGATTCAGGAAGCTTCTAACATGGAGGCATTTCTTCTGAGAGATACATGTATTCCTTCACTCATGTCATAGGCCTATTCAGAGCAAACAGAGACTATCTCCACCTTGAAAACGGTGATTTGCATGATGTACTTCTCTCAAAACCTAACTCAATACTCACAGGGAAAGAAAGTGTTACATGCTCCAGCTAGTAACGTAGATGGTTTCCTTTGGAAAGATACATGTATTTCTTCAACTCACTTGCATAGGCCTGTTTTGAGCAACCTGAGCCTATCTCCATGACGAAACATCTAAGTTGCAAGAAGTATTCCTTTCCAAAACTAACTTGGTTTTCACAGGGACATAATGCACTAAATGCTCCACCTTCTAAAATAGATGCTTTTCTTTAGAGATATACATGTGTTTCTTTGAACAGAGCTGAATAGGACTATTTGGAGCAAATGGAGCCTATGTCCATCTTGGAAACTATGACTTGCATGAAGTGTTCCTTTCAAAAACTAACTCAGTTCTCACAGGGAAACATAGTACTACACGCTGCACCTACTAATGCAGATGGTATTCTTTGGAGAGATACGTGTGTCACTTTATCTCTGCTGAAGAGGCGTGTTTTTAGAAAACAGAGCCTATCTCCACCTTGAAACACCTAAGTTCCCAAAAGCAATTTTTCAAAATCTAACTAAATTCTCACATGGAGGAAATGTTCTAGATGCTCCTGCTTCTAACACAGATGGTTTTCTTTGGAGAGATGCCTGTGTGTCCTCAACTCAGATGAATAGGCTTATTTGGTTGTCCACTTTCAAAACCCACATTGAAGGAAGTATTCCTTTCAAAAAGTAACTCAACTCTCACAGTGAAACAATGTGCTAGATGCTCCGGCTTCTAGCCCTGATGGATTTCTTTCGAGAGATACATGTGTTTCTTCAACTTAGCTGAATAGGCCTATTTGGTTCACATGAGCCTTTCTCCACCATGAACACAATGTTTTCCAGGAAACATTCCTTTCGAAAACTAACTCAATTCGCCCAGGGAATCAATCTGCAACATGCTGCATCTTCGAACATCAATAGCTTCTCTGGACAGATTCATGAGATTCCACAACTCAGCTGACTACTCCTTATTGGAAGAAAATGAACCATTCTCCAACATGAAAACTACATTTGCAGGGTGTATTCCTTTCCAACACTTACTCACTTCTCATAGGGAATCAATCTGCCACAAGCTGCAGCTTCTAACATAAATAGTTTTCTTCAGAGAGATACATGTCTTTCTTTACTTCAGCAGAATAAGCTCCTTTAGAGCAACAGGAGGCTTACTCCACCTTGAAAACTATGATTTATAGGAAGTATTTCTTTCAAAAACTAACTCAATTCTCACAGTGAACAACGAGCTAGATGCTCCTGCTTCTAACACAGTTACTTTTCTCTCAGGATATACATGGGCTTCTTCAACTCAGCTGAATAGGCCTACTTGGAGCAACATAAGCCTTCCTCCACCTTGAAAACTGTGATTTGCAGGAAGTATTCCTTTCCAAAACGAACTCAACTCCCACAGAGAAACAATGTAGTAGATGCTGCAGCTTCGAACATAGATGGCTTTCTTTGGAGAGATACATTTCTTCAACTCAGCTGAATAAGCCTATTTGGAATGAAGAGAGCTTATCACCACTTTGAAAACTCCACGTTGCAGGAAGTATTCCTTTCCAAAAGTAACTCAACTCTCACAGGGAAAGTATGTGCTAGGTGCTCCTGCTTCTAACACTGATGGTTGTTTTTGGACAGTTGAATGTGCTTCTTAAACTCAGCTGAATAGGCCTATCTGGAACAAAATGATCTTTTCCCCACCTTTAAAAGTCTGATTTGCAGGAAGTATTACTTTCAAATCTAACTCATCCCTCACAGGGAAACACTGTGCTGGAGGCTGCGGTTTATAACACGCATGGATTTCTTTGGAGAGATACATGTGTTTCTTCATCTCAGCTGAAGAGGCCTATTTGGAACAAAATAAGCCTTTTTACACCATGAAATCTATGATTTGTAGGAGCTATTCCTTTCAAAAAGTAACTCAGCTCTCACAGAGAAACAATGTGCTACCTGCTGCAGCTTCTAACATTGATGGTTTTCTTTTGCGGGGTACATGTGTTTCTTGCACTCAGCTGAACATTCCTCTTTGGAGCAAACAGAGCCTATCTCCACCTTGAGAACTATGATTTTCAATAAGCACTCCGTTCCAAAACTAGCTGAATTCTCACAGGGGAAAACTGTTCTAGATGATCCTGCTTCTACCACTGATGCTTGTCTTTGGACAGATACTTGTGTTTCTTTCAACTCAGCTGAACAGGCCTATTTGGAACGAACAGAGTCCACCACCAGTTTCAAAAACACACCTTGCAGGAAATATTCCTTTCAAAAACTAACTCATTTCTCACAGGGAAACAATGTACTAGATTCGGCAGCTTCCAGCATAGATTATTTCCTTGGGAGTGATTCTTGTTTTTGTTCAACTTAGCTGAATTAGGCCTATTGGAGCAAACGTTTCCATTCTCCAACAGGAAAGTGTGATTTGCAGGAGATATTCCTTTCACAAACTAATTCCATTCTCACAGGGAAACAATGTGCTAGATTCTCCTGCTTCTAACACAGATCGTAGACCTTATAGAGTTACGTGTGTTTCTTCAACATAGCTCAATAGGCCTATTTGAAACAAAGAGAGCGTATCTACCCCTAGAAACGCCTAAGTTGAATGAATTATTCCTTTCAAAACTTAACTCAGTTCTCACAGTGAAACAAAGTGCTACATGTTGCAGCATCTAGCATAGATGATTTTCTTTGGAGAGGTACATGTGTTTCTTCAATTCAGCTTTTTAGGCCTATTTCGAGCAAACGCTGCTTATCTCCACAATGAGAACTGTGATTTGCAGGAAGTATTCCTTTCAAAAAGTAACTCAATTCTCCCAGGGAAACAATGTGCTAAGGGATCCTTCAAGTAACATAGATGGTTTTCTTTGGAGAGATACATGTCTTTCTTCAAGTTAGTTGAATTGTCCTACTTGGAGCAAACAGAACCTACTTCCCCCTTGAAATATCTAGTTGTAGGAAGTATTCCTTTGAAAAACTAACTCAATTCTCACAGGGAAACCATGTGCTAGATGCTCCTGCTTCTAACCCAAAGGGTTCTCTTTCAAGGGATACATGTGTTTTGTCAACTTCTCTGTATAGGCCTCTTTGGAAGAAGATGAGGCTTTTTCCACCTTGAAAACTGTAATTTGCGGGAAACATTTCTTTCCAAAACTAACTCAGTTCTCCTAGGGAAACAATGTGCTAGATGTTCCTGCTTCTACAACACATGAGTTTCTTTCAAGAGATACATGCGTTTCTTCATCTCAGTTGAATAGGCTTATTTGGAACTACATGAGCTTTACTCCACTTTGAAAACCATCATTTGCAGGATGGATAGTTTTTGAAAAGTAACTCAGTTCTCACAGGGAAACAATGCACTAGATGCTCATTCTTTTCACTCTGAAGGTTTTCTTCCACAGATACACATATTTCATCACTTAGCTGAATAGGCCTTTTTGGATCAAAGTTATCTCCACCTTGAAAACTATGATTGGCTTAAGTATGACTTTGAAAAACTAACTCAATTCTCATACCGAAACAAGTATTTGATTCAGGAAGCTTCTAACATGGAGGCATTTCTTCTGAGAGATACATGTATTCCTTCACTCATGTCATAGGCCTATTCAGAGCAAACAGAGACTATCTCCACCTTGAAAACGGTGATTTGCATGATGTACTTCTCTCAAAACCTAACTCAATACTCACAGGGAAAGAAAGTGTTACATGCTCCAGCTAGTAACGTAGATGGTTTCCTTTGGAAAGATACATGTATTTCTTCAACTCACTTGCATAGGCCTGTTTTGAGCAACCTGAGCCTATCTCCATGACGAAACATCTAAGTTGCAAGAAGTATTCCTTTCCAAAACTAACTTGGTTTTCACAGGGACATAATGCACTAAATGCTCCACCTTCTAAAATAGATGCTTTTCTTTAGAGATATACATGTGTTTCTTTGAACAGAGCTGAATAGGACTATTTGGAGCAAATGGAGCCTATGTCCATCTTGGAAACTATGACTTGCATGAAGTGTTCCTTTCAAAAACTAACTCAGTTCTCACAGGGAAACATAGTACTACACGCTGCACCTACTAATGCAGATGGTATTCTTTGGAGAGATACGTGTGTCACTTTATCTCTGCTGAAGAGGCGTGTTTTTAGAAAACAGAGCCTATCTCCACCTTGAAACACCTAAGTTCCCAAAAGCAATTTTTCAAAATCTAACTAAATTCTCACATGGAGGAAATGTTCTAGATGCTCCTGCTTCTAACACAGATGGTTTTCGTTGGAGAGATGCCTGTGTGTCCTCAACTCAGATGAATAGGCTTATTTGGTTGTCCACTTTCAAAACCCACATTGAAGGAAGTATTCCTTTCAAAAAGTAACTCAACTCTCACAGTGAAACAATGTGCTAGATGCTCCGGCTTCTAGCCCTGATGGATTTCTTTCGAGAGATACATGTGTTTCTTCAACTTAGCTGAATAGGCCTATTTGGTTCACATGAGCCTTTCTCCACCATGAACACAATGTTTTCCAGGAAACATTCCTTTCGAAAACTAACTCAATTCGCCCAGGGAATCAATCTGCAACATGCTGCATCTTCGAACATCAATAGCTTCTCTGGACAGATTCATGAGATTCCACAACTCAGCTGACTACTCCTTATTGGAAGAAAATGAACCATTCTCCAACATGAAAACTACATTTGCAGGGTGTATTCCTTTCCAACACTTACTCACTTCTCATAGGGAATCAATCTGCCACAAGCTGCAGCTTCTAACATAAATAGTTTTCGTCAGAGAGATACATGTCTTTCTTTACTTCAGCAGAATAAGCTCCTTTAGAGCAACAGGAGGCTTACTCCACCTTGAAAACTATGATTTATAGGAAGTATTTCTTTCAAAAACTAACTCAATTCTCACAGTGAACAACGAGCTAGATGCTCCTGCTTCTAACACAGTTACTTTTCTCTCAGGATATACATGGGCTTCTTCAACTCAGCTGAATAGGCCTACTTGGAGCAACATAAGCCTTCCTCCACCTTGAAAACTGTGATTTGCAGGAAGTATTCCTTTCCAAAACGAACTCAACTCCCACAGAGAAACAATGTAGTAGATGCTGCAGCTTCGAACATAGATGGCTTTCTTTGGAGAGATACATTTCTTCAACTCAGCTGAATAAGCCTATTTGGAATGAAGAGAGCTTATCACCACTTTGAAAACTCCACGTTGCAGGAAGTATTCCTTTCCAAAAGTAACTCAACTCTCACAGGGAAAGTATGTGCTAGGTGCTCCTGCTTCTAACACTGATGGTTGTTTTTGGACAGTTGAATGTGCTTCTTAAACTCAGCTGAATAGGCCTATCTGGAACAAAATGATCTTTTCCCCACCTTTAAAAGTCTGATTTGCAGGAAGTATTACTTTCAAATCTAACTCATCCCTCACAGGGAAACACTGTGCTGGAGGCTGCGGTTTATAACACGCATGGATTTCTTTGGAGAGATACATGTGTTTCTTCATCTCAGCTGAAGAGGCCTATTTGGAACAAAATAAGCCTTTTTACACCATGAAATCTATGATTTGTAGGAGCTATTCCTTTCAAAAAGTAACTCAGCTCTCACAGAGAAACAATGTGCTACCTGCTGCAGCTTCTAACATTGATGGTTTTCTTTTGCGGGGTACATGTGTTTCTTGCACTCAGCTGAACATTCCTCTTTGGAGCAAACAGAGCCTATCTCCACCTTGAGAACTATGATTTTCAATAAGCACTCCGTTCCAAAACTAGCTGAATTCTCACAGGGGAAAACTGTTCTAGATGATCCTGCTTCTACCACTGATGCTTGTCTTTGGACAGATACTTGTGTTTCTTTCAACTCAGCTGAACAGGCCTATTTGGAACGAACAGAGTCCACCACCAGTTTCAAAAACACACCTTGCAGGAAATATTCCTTTCAAAAACTAACTCATTTCTCACAGGGAAACAATGTACTAGATTCGGCAGCTTCCAGCATAGATTATTTCCTTGGGAGTGATTCTTGTTTTTGTTCAACTTAGCTGAATTAGGCCTATTGGAGCAAACGTTTCCATTCTCCAACAGGAAAGTGTGATTTGCAGGAGATATTCCTTTCACAAACTAATTCCATTCTCACAGGGAAACAATGTGCTAGATTCTCCTGCTTCTAACACAGATCGTAGACCTTATAGAGTTACGTGTGTTTCTTCAACATAGCTCAATAGGCCTATTTGAAACAAAGAGAGCGTATCTACCCCTAGAAACGCCTAAGTTGAATGAATTATTCCTTTCAAAACTTAACTCAGTTCTCACAGTGAAACAAAGTGCTACATGTTGCAGCATCTAGCATAGATGATTTTCTTTGGAGAGGTACATGTGTTTCTTCAATTCAGCTTTTTAGGCCTATTTCGAGCAAACGCTGCTTATCTCCACAATGAGAACTGTGATTTGCAGGAAGTATTCCTTTCAAAAAGTAACTCAATTCTCCCAGGGAAACAATGTGCTAAGGGATCCTTCAAGTAACATAGATGGTTTTCTTTGGAGAGATACATGTCTTTCTTCAAGTTAGTTGAATTGTCCTACTTGGAGCAAACAGAACCTACTTCCCCCTTGAAATATCTAGTTGTAGGAAGTATTCCTTTGAAAAACTAACTCAATTCTCACAGGGAAACCATGTGCTAGATGCTCCTGCTTCTAACCCAAAGGGTTCTCTTTCAAGGGATACATGTGTTTTGTCAACTTCTCTGTATAGGCCTCTTTGGAAGAAGATGAGGCTTTTTCCACCTTGAAAACTGTAATTTGCGGGAAACATTTCTTTCCAAAACTAACTCAGTTCTCCTAGGGAAACAATGTGCTAGATGTTCCTGCTTCTACAACACATGAGTTTCTTTCAAGAGATACATGCGTTTCTTCATCTCAGTTGAATAGGCTTATTTGGAACTACATGAGCTTTACTCCACTTTGAAAACCATCATTTGCAGGATGGATAGTTTTTGAAAAGTAACTCAGTTCTCACAGGGAAACAATGCACTAGATGCTCATTCTTTTCACTCTGAAGGTTTTCTTCCACAGATACACATATTTCATCACTTAGCTGAATAGGCCTTTTTGGATCAAAGTTATCTCCACCTTGAAAACTATGATTGGCTTAAGTATGACTTTGAAAAACTAACTCAATTCTCATACCGAAACAAGTATTTGATTCAGGAAGCTTCTAACATGGAGGCATTTCTTCTGAGAGATACATGTATTCCTTCACTCATGTCATAGGCCTATTCAGAGCAAACAGAGACTATCTCCACCTTGAAAACGGTGATTTGCATGATGTACTTCTCTCAAAACCTAACTCAATACTCACAGGGAAAGAAAGTGTTACATGCTCCAGCTAGTAACGTAGATGGTTTCCTTTGGAAAGATACATGTATTTCTTCAACTCACTTGCATAGGCCTGTTTTGAGCAACCTGAGCCTATCTCCATGACGAAACATCTAAGTTGCAAGAAGTATTCCTTTCCAAAACTAACTTGGTTTTCACAGGGACATAATGCACTAAATGCTCCACCTTCTAAAATAGATGCTTTTCTTTAGAGATATACATGTGTTTCTTTGAACAGAGCTGAATAGGACTATTTGGAGCAAATGGAGCCTATGTCCATCTTGGAAACTATGACTTGCATGAAGTGTTCCTTTCAAAAACTAACTCAGTTCTCACAGGGAAACATAGTACTACACGCTGCACCTACTAATGCAGATGGTATTCTTTGGAGAGATACGTGTGTCACTTTATCTCTGCTGAAGAGGCGTGTTTTTAGAAAACAGAGCCTATCTCCACCTTGAAACACCTAAGTTCCCAAAAGCAATTTTTCAAAATCTAACTAAATTCTCACATGGAGGAAATGTTCTAGATGCTCCTGCTTCTAACACAGATGGTTTTCGTTGGAGAGATGCCTGTGTGTCCTCAACTCAGATGAATAGGCTTATTTGGTTGTCCACTTTCAAAACCCACATTGAAGGAAGTATTCCTTTCAAAAAGTAACTCAACTCTCACAGTGAAACAATGTGCTAGATGCTCCGGCTTCTAGCCCTGATGGATTTCTTTCGAGAGATACATGTGTTTCTTCAACTTAGCTGAATAGGCCTATTTGGTTCACATGAGCCTTTCTCCACCATGAACACAATGTTTTCCAGGAAACATTCCTTTCGAAAACTAACTCAATTCGCCCAGGGAATCAATCTGCAACATGCTGCATCTTCGAACATCAATAGCTTCTCTGGACAGATTCATGAGATTCCACAACTCAGCTGACTACTCCTTATTGGAAGAAAATGAACCATTCTCCAACATGAAAACTACATTTGCAGGGTGTATTCCTTTCCAACACTTACTCACTTCTCATAGGGAATCAATCTGCCACAAGCTGCAGCTTCTAACATAAATAGTTTTCTTCAGAGAGATACATGTCTTTCTTTACTTCAGCAGAATAAGCTCCTTTAGAGCAACAGGAGGCTTACTCCACCTTGAAAACTATGATTTATAGGAAGTATTTCTTTCAAAAACTAACTCAATTCTCACAGTGAACAACGAGCTAGATGCTCCTGCTTCTAACACAGTTACTTTTCTCTCAGGATATACATGGGCTTCTTCAACTCAGCTGAATAGGCCTACTTGGAGCAACATAAGCCTTCCTCCACCTTGAAAACTGTGATTTGCAGGAAGTATTCCTTTCCAAAACGAACTCAACTCCCACAGAGAAACAATGTAGTAGATGCTGCAGCTTCGAACATAGATGGCTTTCTTTGGAGAGATACATTTCTTCAACTCAGCTGAATAAGCCTATTTGGAATGAAGAGAGCTTATCACCACTTTGAAAACTCCACGTTGCAGGAAGTATTCCTTTCCAAAAGTAACTCAACTCTCACAGGGAAAGTATGTGCTAGGTGCTCCTGCTTCTAACACTGATGGTTGTTTTTGGACAGTTGAATGTGCTTCTTAAACTCAGCTGAATAGGCCTATCTGGAACAAAATGATCTTTTCCCCACCTTTAAAAGTCTGATTTGCAGGAAGTATTACTTTCAAATCTAACTCATCCCTCACAGGGAAACACTGTGCTGGAGGCTGCGGTTTATAACACGCATGGATTTCTTTGGAGAGATACATGTGTTTCTTCATCTCAGCTGAAGAGGCCTATTTGGAACAAAATAAGCCTTTTTACACCATGAAATCTATGATTTGTAGGAGCTATTCCTTTCAAAAAGTAACTCAGCTCTCACAGAGAAACAATGTGCTACCTGCTGCAGCTTCTAACATTGATGGTTTTCTTTTGCGGGGTACATGTGTTTCTTGCACTCAGCTGAACATTCCTCTTTGGAGCAAACAGAGCCTATCTCCACCTTGAGAACTATGATTTTCAATAAGCACTCCGTTCCAAAACTAGCTGAATTCTCACAGGGGAAAACTGTTCTAGATGATCCTGCTTCTACCACTGATGCTTGTCTTTGGACAGATACTTGTGTTTCTTTCAACTCAGCTGAACAGGCCTATTTGGAACGAACAGAGTCCACCACCAGTTTCAAAAACACACCTTGCAGGAAATATTCCTTTCAAAAACTAACTCATTTCTCACAGGGAAACAATGTACTAGATTCGGCAGCTTCCAGCATAGATTATTTCCTTGGGAGTGATTCTTGTTTTTGTTCAACTTAGCTGAATTAGGCCTATTGGAGCAAACGTTTCCATTCTCCAACAGGAAAGTGTGATTTGCAGGAGATATTCCTTTCACAAACTAATTCCATTCTCACAGGGAAACAATGTGCTAGATTCTCCTGCTTCTAACACAGATCGTAGACCTTATAGAGTTATGTGTGTTTCTTCAACATAGCTCAATAGGCCTATTTGAAACAAAGAGAGCGTATCTACCCCTAGAAACGCCTAAGTTGAATGAATTATTCCTTTCAAAACTTAACTCAGTTCTCACAGTGAAACAAAGTGCTACATGTTGCAGCATCTAGCATAGATGATTTTCTTTGGAGAGGTACATGTGTTTCTTCAATTCAGCTTTTTAGGCCTATTTCGAGCAAACGCTGCTTATCTCCACAATGAGAACTGTGATTTGCAGGAAGTATTCCTTTCAAAAAGTAACTCAATTCTCCCAGGGAAACAATGTGCTAAGGGATCCTTCAAGTAACATAGATGGTTTTCTTTGGAGAGATACATGTCTTTCTTCAAGTTAGTTGAATTGTCCTACTTGGAGCAAACAGAACCTACTTCCCCCTTGAAATATCTAGTTGTAGGAAGTATTCCTTTGAAAAACTAACTCAATTCTCACAGGGAAACCATGTGCTAGATGCTTCTGCTTCTAACCCAAAGGGTTCTCTTTCAAGGGATACATGTGTTTTGTCAACTTCTCTGTATAGGCCTCTTTGGAAGAAGATGAGGCTTTTTCCACCTTGAAAACTGTAATTTGCGGGAAACATTTCTTTCCAAAACTAACTCAGTTCTCCTAGGGAAACAATGTGCTAGATGTTCCTGCTTCTACAACACATGAGTTTCTTTCAAGAGATACATGCGTTTCTTCATCTCAGTTGAATAGGCTTATTTGGAACTACATGAGCTTTACTCCACTTTGAAAACCATCATTTGCAGGATGGATAGTTTTTGAAAAGTAACTCAGTTCTCACAGGGAAACAATGCACTAGATGCTCATTCTTTTCACTCTGAAGGTTTTCTTCCACAGATACACATATTTCATCACTTAGCTGAATAGGCCTTTTTGGATCAAAGTTATCTCCACCTTGAAAACTATGATTGGCTTAAGTATGACTTTGAAAAACTAACTCAATTCTCATACCGAAACAAGTATTTGATTCAGGAAGCTTCTAACATGGAGGCATTTCTTCTGAGAGATACATGTATTCCTTCACTCATGTCATAGGCCTATTCAGAGCAAACAGAGACTATCTCCACCTTGAAAACGGTGATTTGCATGATGTACTTCTCTCAAAACCTAACTCAATACTCACAGGGAAAGAAAGTGTTACATGCTCCAGCTAGTAACGTAGATGGTTTCCTTTGGAAAGATACATGTATTTCTTCAACTCACTTGCATAGGCCTGTTTTGAGCAACCTGAGCCTATCTCCATGACGAAACATCTAAGTTGCAAGAAGTATTCCTTTCCAAAACTAACTTGGTTTTCACAGGGACATAATGCACTAAATGCTCCACCTTCTAAAATAGATGCTTTTCTTTAGAGATATACATGTGTTTCTTTGAACAGAGCTGAATAGGACTATTTGGAGCAAATGGAGCCTATGTCCATCTTGGAAACTATGACTTGCATGAAGTGTTCCTTTCAAAAACTAACTCAGTTCTCACAGGGAAACATAGTACTACACGCTGCACCTACTAATGCAGATGGTATTCTTTGGAGAGATACGTGTGTCACTTTATCTCTGCTGAAGAGGCGTGTTTTTAGAAAACAGAGCCTATCTCCACCTTGAAACACCTAAGTTCCCAAAAGCAATTTTTCAAAATCTAACTAAATTCTCACATGGAGGAAATGTTCTAGATGCTCCTGCTTCTAACACAGATGGTTTTCGTTGGAGAGATGCCTGTGTGTCCTCAACTCAGATGAATAGGCTTATTTGGTTGTCCACTTTCAAAACCCACATTGAAGGAAGTATTCCTTTCAAAAAGTAACTCAACTCTCACAGTGAAACAATGTGCTAGATGCTCCGGCTTCTAGCCCTGATGGATTTCTTTCGAGAGATACATGTGTTTCTTCAACTTAGCTGAATAGGCCTATTTGGTTCACATGAGCCTTTCTCCACCATGAACACAATGTTTTCCAGGAAACATTCCTTTCGAAAACTAACTCAATTCGCCCAGGGAATCAATCTGCAACATGCTGCATCTTCGAACATCAATAGCTTCTCTGGACAGATTCATGAGATTCCACAACTCAGCTGACTACTCCTTATTGGAAGAAAATGAACCATTCTCCAACATGAAAACTACATTTGCAGGGTGTATTCCTTTCCAACACTTACTCACTTCTCATAGGGAATCAATCTGCCACAAGCTGCAGCTTCTAACATAAATAGTTTTCTTCAGAGAGATACATGTCTTTCTTTACTTCAGCAGAATAAGCTCCTTTAGAGCAACAGGAGGCTTACTCCACCTTGAAAACTATGATTTATAGGAAGTATTTCTTTCAAAAACTAACTCAATTCTCACAGTGAACAACGAGCTAGATGCTCCTGCTTCTAACACAGTTACTTTTCTCTCAGGATATACATGGGCTTCTTCAACTCAGCTGAATAGGCCTACTTGGAGCAACATAAGCCTTCCTCCACCTTGAAAACTGTGATTTGCAGGAAGTATTCCTTTCCAAAACGAACTCAACTCCCACAGAGAAACAATGTAGTAGATGCTGCAGCTTCGAACATAGATGGCTTTCTTTGGAGAGATACATTTCTTCAACTCAGCTGAATAAGCCTATTTGGAATGAAGAGAGCTTATCACCACTTTGAAAACTCCACGTTGCAGGAAGTATTCCTTTCCAAAAGTAACTCAACTCTCACAGGGAAAGTATGTGCTAGGTGCTCCTGCTTCTAACACTGATGGTTGTTTTTGGACAGTTGAATGTGCTTCTTAAACTCAGCTGAATAGGCCTATCTGGAACAAAATGATCTTTTCCCCACCTTTAAAAGTCTGATTTGCAGGAAGTATTACTTTCAAATCTAACTCATCCCTCACAGGGAAACACTGTGCTGGAGGCTGCGGTTTATAACACGCATGGATTTCTTTGGAGAGATACATGTGTTTCTTCATCTCAGCTGAAGAGGCCTATTTGGAACAAAATAAGCCTTTTTACACCATGAAATCTATGATTTGTAGGAGCTATTCCTTTCAAAAAGTAACTCAGCTCTCACAGAGAAACAATGTGCTACCTGCTGCAGCTTCTAACATTGATGGTTTTCTTTTGCGGGGTACATGTGTTTCTTGCACTCAGCTGAACATTCCTCTTTGGAGCAAACAGAGCCTATCTCCACCTTGAGAACTATGATTTTCAATAAGCACTCCGTTCCAAAACTAGCTGAATTCTCACAGGGGAAAACTGTTCTAGATGATCCTGCTTCTACCACTGATGCTTGTCTTTGGACAGATACTTGTGTTTCTTTCAACTCAGCTGAACAGGCCTATTTGGAACGAACAGAGTCCACCACCAGTTTCAAAAACACACCTTGCAGGAAATATTCCTTTCAAAAACTAACTCATTTCTCACAGGGAAACAATGTACTAGATTCGGCAGCTTCCAGCATAGATTATTTCCTTGGGAGTGATTCTTGTTTTTGTTCAACTTAGCTGAATTAGGCCTATTGGAGCAAACGTTTCCATTCTCCAACAGGAAAGTGTGATTTGCAGGAGATATTCCTTTCACAAACTAATTCCATTCTCACAGGGAAACAATGTGCTAGATTCTCCTGCTTCTAACACAGATCGTAGACCTTATAGAGTTACGTGTGTTTCTTCAACATAGCTCAATAGGCCTATTTGAAACAAAGAGAGCGTATCTACCCCTAGAAACGCCTAAGTTGAATGAATTATTCCTTTCAAAACTTAACTCAGTTCTCACAGTGAAACAAAGTGCTACATGTTGCAGCATCTAGCATAGATGATTTTCTTTGGAGAGGTACATGTGTTTCTTCAATTCAGCTTTTTAGGCCTATTTCGAGCAAACGCTGCTTATCTCCACAATGAGAACTGTGATTTGCAGGAAGTATTCCTTTCAAAAAGTAACTCAATTCTCCCAGGGAAACAATGTGCTAAGGGATCCTTCAAGTAACATAGATGGTTTTCTTTGGAGAGATACATGTCTTTCTTCAAGTTAGTTGAATTGTCCTACTTGGAGCAAACAGAACCTACTTCCCCCTTGAAATATCTAGTTGTAGGAAGTATTCCTTTGAAAAACTAACTCAATTCTCACAGGGAAACCATGTGCTAGATGCTCCTGCTTCTAACCCAAAGGGTTCTCTTTCAAGGGATACATGTGTTTTGTCAACTTCTCTGTATAGGCCTCTTTGGAAGAAGATGAGGCTTTTTCCACCTTGAAAACTGTAATTTGCGGGAAACATTTCTTTCCAAAACTAACTCAGTTCTCCTAGGGAAACAATGTGCTAGATGTTCCTGCTTCTACAACACATGAGTTTCTTTCAAGAGATACATGCGTTTCTTCATCTCAGTTGAATAGGCTTATTTGGAACTACATGAGCTTTACTCCACTTTGAAAACCATCATTTGCAGGATGGATAGTTTTTGAAAAGTAACTCAGTTCTCACAGGGAAACAATGCACTAGATGCTCATTCTTTTCACTCTGAAGGTTTTCTTCCACAGATACACATATTTCATCACTTAGCTGAATAGGCCTTTTTGGATCAAAGTTATCTCCACCTTGAAAACTATGATTGGCTTAAGTATGACTTTGAAAAACTAACTCAATTCTCATACCGAAACAAGTATTTGATTCAGGAAGCTTCTAACATGGAGGCATTTCTTCTGAGAGATACATGTATTCCTTCACTCATGTCATAGGCCTATTCAGAGCAAACAGAGACTATCTCCACTTGAAAACGGTGATTTGCATGATGTACTTCTCTCAAAACCTAACTCAATACTCACAGGGAAAGAAAGTGTTACATGCTCCAGCTAGTAACGTAGATGGTTTCCTTTGGAAAGATACATGTATTTCTTCAACTCACTTGCATAGGCCTGTTTTGAGCAACCTGAGCCTATCTCCATGACGAAACATCTAAGTTGCAAGAAGTATTCCTTTCCAAAACTAACTTGGTTTTCACAGGGACATAATGCACTAAATGCTCCACCTTCTAAAATAGATGCTTTTCTTTAGAGATATACATGTGTTTCTTTGAACAGAGCTGAATAGGACTATTTGGAGCAAATGGAGCCTATGTCCATCTTGGAAACTATGACTTGCATGAAGTGTTCCTTTCAAAAACTAACTCAGTTCTCACAGGGAAACATAGTACTACACGCTGCACCTACTAATGCAGATGGTATTCTTTGGAGAGATACGTGTGT